>NC_137583.1:107060052-107302552 GCF_963210335.1 Falco punctatus | reverse complement strand
CTGGTTAGGTTTTGAAGCGCAGTCTGATTACAGGCGAAGATGGCTGCTAGGCAAAACCAGGCACCGCGTTCTGGGGAGCGCTGTCATTCCCTCCGCAGTCCAAGACACAGCCATATTCTTTCCAGGCCTATTTATAGACCATATTGTACCGTACATGTGCCATGGATCCTAATGTGAGGAAAATTATATAGATATTCAAAGCATGACATATTGATTCAACATATTGAACGGATTGTTTTTTCCTCTATTTATTTAAATGATTGTAATAGTTTATAGTGAGCTTAGCCCTTGAGACAGATGGTTGTAAACTCAAAATTTAAGTTTTAAATAACTGTATTAAAATGATGTAAATGATTTTATCCACCCTCCTCATTAGAAGGAGAATGAATTTATCTAAACACAGTCTTTAACCCTCTCCTGAGTTGTCTGCGACTGTTTATCAAAGACAGCAAACTTCCTCCATTGTTTCTGCTGATGAATTTGCAATTCATTGACTGGAATTTTAAAATGTGTCTCATTAGAACGTGTCTGATATGCATAATATTTCTTTACATTATGTTGGGCAAAAGTAAGCATGGTTTTAAAGCAAAGAAGGGAATTATACAATTATCCATTTTGAAAAGAGCCTTAAACTGTAAGTCTGCAGTATATCTCTCATCTAAATCTTTCCAAGAAAAAAAACTTCTAAATTGCCAGACACAAAAGGATAAAGTAAAAAAAACCTGTTCATAACCCATGCAAGTGAATGAAAAAGTTTTCCCTTAAAGACTAGAGCTCTACAAGAGTTCTGCCTGTGGAAAATGTTAAATTATATTTATCTTAAAAAAGCTTTATCCCTTTCCATCTCCCAGTTTTACAGGCATCTCTCTTGTGCTTTCCCGCTTGGCCCTCCACCACTGCACTTCATGCTGGCTTCAGAGTTTCACTGCTGGACAATGTCAAAGGAGAAAAGATCATTTTGCAAGTCACTCAGTATTTAACTATGATAACTAAATTTCATTTGTATCATTTAAAAAATACGCATTGATGTGTTACCCAACCAAGGCTGATAATCAGTCCACGCCCTGCACAAACCAGTAAAGAGTTCCATCACGTACTTCTAAGAGATTCACAAAAGGTGGATCTATGTCAGCAAGGGGTAACTGCTCTATGTGGGCATGCAAGTAAAATGAAACGGTTAATGCCGAGGACCAACCTTCAGGCAACAGATCTTTTAAAGGGTTTTAATTTGGACCGGTCATGCTCAGGACCCAAAGCCCACTAGCAGCTGCTGTAAATGAAGTTCATTTATACACAGTGTGCAACTTCCAATTCAGCTTAAACTAGAAGAAATCAATTTTCCCAACACTAGCACTACTTTGCAGTATGACAACAAGCACAGCGGGGACAATCTGCTTCGAAGGTACATTCCTTATCCAAACTAAAATGATAACCTAGGACAACACCAGGAAAATCTAACCTACTTTCAATTAAATTGTTTACTTAAGGGTTCACATAAGGGTCCACCTAAAACATTTCTGAGGACCCTGCAAGTAGAAAGAAGGATCAACACTCTCTAAGATTTAGATCAACAGTTTCTCATGCTATAATGCTGCTGGGCAAAGACAAACATCTTACTTAAAATACTGCAGGTGCCCTTTCATCCTTACTTCCATCAGGCAGCAGGGTGAGCACATGGCAGGTCCACAAGGAGGGGGTAAGGACCTTCAGTGAGACATCAGACCACAAAAGGTGTGAATGATTTTTTTAAGCCTAACTAGCGCCATTTACTTATCTGCAACTCCAGACTTCGTAATGCGTGTGAAAATGTTGAAGTAATACCAAGTGAGTCAGGAAGTTTATGTGCATGCGTCTTAGGTTTTAGGAAGTCAGATTCCATGAGAGAGATGAGACCTTTTTTCTTTGGTACATAAAGGCACTTATTAGCAGCAAGGACATACTTTAGAGTATTTCTGAATAATCTGTCCTGTTAAACTAATATACCAAATTTGAAATTTTATAGTGAAACGACAGTTTCACTACCTAAGATGATAAAAGAAACAGCAGAAATCTTAAACTGAGGAGTATTAATAAAATTAAGGTGGTGTGCTGTCCTATTACTTTTGAAGTTCCATTTCTGTACAAGTCATCTTAAGGACATCACATCAGTTAGTTTCAGGGTAACTCCTCAGGATTTTGCAGAATTCCCAGTACAGGCCAAAAACTTGGGCAAAAGCGTACTGTCTGATGAGTTTTCAAAAGCAGGACCTCTACAGTGTGCATTTAGACCTAAACGCAATCAAAGAAGATGGAGTTCTCCATTAAAAGGCTTAACAAGTGCTTCTTAGCATCACTCTGCATCCTCCCATTATCTATTTTTCTTAGTACCACTGAGGCACGATTTGCAGTGCCGGAGAGGTGTTATCAGTCATAACTGCTCTCGTGAGACGGTCTCTCTTTACATCCTTCTTACCCCCTCCAACTTCAAGAGCATGATATGCAAGTCTTATTAATAAGCATTACTTAATTCAGTAATTTTTGTAATTATTTAGGAATTTCCTGAGACAGAATAAAGATCATCTTTTAGATATCCAGAGTGCTGACAATTCAGAAATTAGTATATTCCAATACTATGCAATAATCTCAAGTTCCACACTGGCTAGAGAAACTTGGTCAATAACACTACTGAATTAGGTTACATGCTTAATTAATTATTTAAAAGAAATAACGTAATAGTAAACAAAACTGTAAGCCATGGGCTATGAATAAATATGTTCTTTCAAAAGGCTACTAAAAATTCATCATCGTAATTATTATTAATAATAAATTATTTGTCTAAAGGAGTAATCACTGTCATGGATTACAAAATAAGTGACACAAAATGAAGTGCAAAATATTCCTGTAAGATGATGAACTAGATACACAAAACTGATATTGTACACAAATTGCTTTTGGGTGCAATTATCTTCCTCCCATGTTAATATAATTTTGGCATCCTATTATATGTTTTATCCCATGGGGAATTTTAATTCAGAACCACTGTTATCAATAAACTCTCTTCACAAAAAATGACCAGCCTCACCTCCTAGCCTGATTTTATACAATCCTGCAAAGAGCAACTGGTTTTACGTGTCCTGTGGTAAATCCAGTGACACATACTGTGCAAGAACAGAAGTTCAGAGCATGCATGTTCCCTATAAGGATAAACATTTCCTTTCTCTTGTTCTTACTATGCCACACAATTTCTAACAACTTTCTACTATGTGGTGTCACTCGGAACATACAATACCCACTTCATACTGACTAAAAAGTGTTTGAAAATGTTTTATCACATTTTAAAACACAGCCTGCAAGTTTGGCTCTATTTTTGATACTCACAAATATAGCAGATACTAAGCGTGGAATATCTATTCCAATATTCTAATATAATGATGCCCATGAGTAGATCATAAAACAAATACTTTGACCAAAACCACAGGGCATTCTATGCCTTCAATCAAACCACAGCAATTAATATGAAATTCTAAATACAGAATATAATGCCACATAAATAGTATAACAGCCAAGTCCTGTCTAAGAAGCCATATGTTTTTTCCCATTGTTCAAAAAAAGGAGATGACTTCCCGTCACTTATGTTTCTGATTAGCAAGGTGATTTATGCCACAATCACTAAAAATGCCAGCAAGTGAATGAGAAAATGCATAGTGACTGCACCAGATGTGCACAATAAACAGGAATCCCATTGTAATCTCTGGTACTTAGTTTATATGAAGGTAATGTAAGAAACACTCTTGGATATGGCAAAGTCACTCTTTTTTTACATTTGACTATAAATGATATGAAATAAATTGTGTGTTTTATACTTTATGGCATGCATACATTGATAAATTAGGTACAGTTTTGTATCCCAACTTATCTACAAGACAAACCTGGCTAAGATCATGGGGATTAATTGCTTCAGAAGTGTGAAATGCAGCTTTTCCATTCTTTTCTGCACACTCAGTGAAGAAACAATGATTAATCACTGTTTAACTATTCTCTTGAGGATCTACAAGATTGCCAAAGCAGGACTTATCCTCATAAATCCAAAAAACACAGGTTTAGATTTGTTGCCAACAACTGAAAGAACATGAACTTAAAGCCATTCGTTATCAGATTAAAACAATGTCAAGGCTTTAGAACCCCCTACCAGTGCAAAACTCTTTTTAATCTGCACCTAACAATGGGAATTGGATTAGCAAATCAGATTTGAGAAAAATATATGCATTTGTGTATGTGAACACATCCCCATTATCAGAAGTAAAACATCCTGATGATAATAAAACCACTTGCATTACTCCAGTGTAAGAGAAGCAGCATCTTTAAACAGAAATGCTTCCATTGATATTAATGCTCAGTAAATAACAGAAAACCAAACAACTCGGTTAAAATTGCATCCATTTCCATTTGTTTGCAACAAATCCCACTTATGTATATAAATAATTTGTTTAAATGTGTAAGAATTTGTTTAAACATCTTTACTTTTTGATACAGGACTGTACCGAAAACAGTGTTTTACATTTGTCTAACAAGTTTATAATCAATATTTAATAAAAATCACTTTAATAAATAGCTCACTATGTAAACAGATCACATGATCATATGAGAAATGCAAAAATTACCTTTTAAAAGCTTCCTCCATTTAAAAAAGGTATTTATCAAAAAGCAAAATTTTATCAGGGATGTAACACACACTGCTGAGCAGTCTCTGGCTGTATACAACAGCACCAGAGCAGTGACAGCCTTTTTCAAAAAGATCCAGTTTAAAAAATGTAATACCTTTTTCTATGCCTTTAAAGGGACAAAAAAATAACTAATGCAAACACTTTCTAAAGATCCCCCCAGAAAAAAAAACAAATAGACAAAAAAACCAAACCAAACCAAAAAACCCCACCCTACATTTAAACGATTGCAAAATGAGGAAAGAAATGAACGTTTCATCCTTCAAACACACTGCGTCAGTCACACCCTGGGAGCCGGGGGGAAGCAGATAAAAAAAAAGCCTGTGGCTGAGTGGTGGCGGTGGCCTGCAGCTGTCCCCACCGATGGCAAGGTCCCTACTGCTGTCCCCACCACTGGCCAGGTCCCACGGCACGGCCTCTCGCATCCATCCCCAGCTGCTCCCACTGCTACGCTCCCCCCCCACTCTGAGCTTTTCTGCCCCAAAATGTTAATGCTGATAATGTCTCCTACTTAGCTGCAGGCAAAGTATGAGAGGGAAGAAGTCGATGCTGAAACTGTCTGTACCGTGACACCTGCCATGCGCCCTCTGCACCCTGCTTGTTGCACCCCGTCGCAGGGGTCCCCGCAATGCCAGGCAGCCCTGCCCAGGGGACAGTGCCATTTCCCAGTGCTGCTACGTGTCACCGAAGTGGCAAGCTTAGCCACGGAAATCGGGCTGCTAGCATTTTAATATCGTGCTGTAAGACCCATCCGGTGCAGAAAATCCACAATGGGTAAGGAATTAATTTCTCGAATGTTATTTCTAAAAATGTGACAGTGAGCCAGAGGTCAGCAGGAAGGTACAACCCTTCTCTGAGTAAGTTAGCTTCAATGCAAGGATAACAACAAAAGAGGAAATTAAGTTTCATGCAGACACTGTAAGCACACACTCCGCACTGGCTCAAGCACTGGCTAACGACATGAGAAATAAACGCTCGTCTGAGTTACCCTTTTGCTCACAGCACCATTTTGAATTTTCTGCCATTTCTTTTAGTTCCACAAACTGGAAGACCTTGGTTCAGTCCCAGGTCAGCGAAGGTGTTTACAAGCTCGTACCTCTCTCAGAAACAATTGAAAACTACCTTTGTAAACTCATAAAATTTAGTTTGGAGAGTTCAGGCTTCAGGCACTAAAGGAAACAACTGGCATTTCAGCTCCTTTTTCAGATTGGTTCCTAAGGAGGACCTGTGCCCTTAATCAAATCCCACAGTACAACTAGTATTCACTCCTGTTTGTAAAGCACTTCAACATTTCCAACTACAACTATTAACCAGCCTATGTTTACTAGGCTTTTCATATTTAAGCAGACCAATATATGCTTTTGCCTCTTCCAAGAAACATCTGACAAATATCATTCTACTGTTATCCAGTATTATCTCCTTCCTGAGGTGAGGCACACTGCTTGAAAGACAGAACCAACCGCGCAATGCATCCCTTGCCTACAGCAAGAAAATAATTCACTGCTAACTTGGTCATTAAACAGAAGTCTTTACAAACTCATATATACTGAGGTTAACTGTTCATAAAAGTGGTTTTAAGTACAGATTTTAATCTTATTTACCTAGCTGGTATCAAAAACTAGTCTTTCACCATCTCTCCAGATACGTAACTTCCAGTACCGAATTAGAAGGAGCTGTACATCACAATTACTGTGATGCTTGTAATTTATGCGTTATTAGTTTTAGGTCTGCTTTAAGCATGTTTCACCATGCACTGGAATGTGAACTGTAATATCTGTTATCCTCCATACTAACCATGCAACATGAGTGAGAGGGAATACCTAAAAGCGAGGATACTCAAAAGTTATGGATCCTGATGCTACCAGAGTAATTTAAAAATATGGAGTAAAATTTTGCTTTGTAAATGACTAACATGCAATAAACCAGCAGATCTTACACTGTTACATTTCATGTATAGGCTTGTTTTATTAGAGGCACAGAGTATTTCTGACAATTTTCTTATTGTAAATTACAAGCATGTATGGCAAATCAGATTACATATTGAAGGAAGTCTTTGAAATCCAGTGCCTGATGCATCTGCCTATGTAACTGCTACTGTATGTTGTTCATAGCAGTAGAAACATTTTTAACTACCTTCAGCCGTCTTTTTCTTGCTAACTACTGTAATAACTCCCTCCTGTTGGACCAGTCAGCAAAATATTAAAGGTTCAGAGAAACAAGGAATATATAATATTATAAAACCATTTTTAGAAACACATATTACTTGAAAAATTCCTCCACATATTTTTGCAGCAATTAAGAAAAATAATGTATGTGCAGATGTTGAAAGATGCTCATCATCAGCTGCTACAATACTACATGGTCACTTTAATCCCTATTTTAAGAGTATTCTTGGCAACGTTGCTCCTGCGAGACATTCAGATTGCAGTAACAACGCATTTTCTTTCCTACCATTTTCATTCAGCTCAGAGAAACTGTCCTGAGGAATGCAGACAATCTCCACTGCTCCTCATTCCAGCTGGGCTTCCAAGAGGCATTATACCTGAGCATAGAACCTTCACTGCTTACAACACACCTGGTGAAAAAATGCTCCACAGCGTCTCCCTAGTAATACTGTTAACTACTGTCAAGACAGTAATACCACCCTGGGCTTTCCTGCATTTATTTCCCATAATTCAATGAATTTCACAGTCTCTTGTTTCTCAGCTCTGTATATACATGGGCTAAGTCTCAGGCACTCTGCAAATTTCAGGATAAAGTCGTTCCTTAGGACCTTTTTCCTTGAACATGAAGGAACTTTCTACAGTAACAACAATGTTCCTCTATATTGCCCTTCTGTATGTCTCCCAGACTACAGAACGAGCTTCTATAGCAAATAATTTCAAACAATGAATTTGATAGCTTTCCATATCACTCACTCATGCCTCCTCTCCCTACCATACATCACTTGCATACAGACATACATGCACACAAGAGACACCAAGATACAGCAGCACAGGTATTATGAAAAAAAGATGAGAAAACAAAACCGTTAAAAATGTTTAATGAAAATATGTTTGCCAAAAAGCTTCTTTTGAGATACAATACAGAAACAGAAGTTCACATATTAGCTCCTTAAGCCACACCTCTGACTATCTCCACATCTTTGGGATTCAGTCTCACCATGAGACCGCCAACACGAGGCTGTAAAGCACTCATCAGCTTTCACGGGGACCACTGCCATGTCTTATCACCCCCCTAGAATCACCCCTAGCTCTTTACAAGTGTCAACAGCACCGAACCCTTCAGAGCATCTTTTCAGCAGACTACGGTATCACCTTTTCCAACAGAAATCAAAAGCAGTATTTATCTCCACTGAATACAATAGGTACTACAACCTAGAGCTGCCGAATGATACCTCTGCTCTCCCACACATCTTGTCAACCCAAACGGTTTTCTATGACAAGATTTTTTTTTTGTACACCAGACAGAGATCTCTCAAAAGCCAATCAGAAATCATGAAACAAATTCACAACAAAAAATAAGTTATAGCCAAAAGCCTCACTGCCTTCTGTTTCAAACACAAGGAACATTCCTTCAATTCGGCATCATTTAGCATTGACAGATGGAAGCACATACCTACAAAAATCATACCCTTCCCAGAGCAGTGAATGAGAACTGCCCTATACAACAATGTTAGTCATATTATTAAATATCAATAAATAGGAATAAATTATATAAAAACAGTATACTAATAAATACTGCTGGGCTGGAAAGTACCTTGAGATTTATTAATGATGGCAGGATGAAAACCCATAGAAAAGAACTGCATGAAATACAAACGGTTACTGTATTATAAACAATACCATTCTTAGTACTACAATTGCATTTGTGAAAGTGAAGTATTTATGTATGTGTATGTATATATGTATACTTTCTTTTTTTTTTTAAATTAGAGACACAATTTATTTTTTCTCCAGTGTTTGAAGTGCTACTGGTTGTAATCCCATTTAGTAACTATAAAACTCTGAAATATATATCATTTGGGTAAAGTCAGCCTGGATACCAGGATGTATGGCTCTTTTTGCCATTTTTTTGTGGGAAATACCAGAAGCAAGAAAAGTGAGAACTCCAACATTTTCTAGCTTTTCAGCTACTCAAAGAGTCGCAAATTGAATTAATAAAGTTTTCACAGAACACAAACTTCCATGTTTTATTCATACCAGAACTCACAAGAAAAACATGATTATAGAAATGTTTGGAAGCCAAAACATCTTAAGATCATTATTTCTCACATATTCTGACTCAGAAGGCTTTATCATTTCCATCTACAGGTCTTGCATTTCATCCTTGTCTTTATCCTTCTCCTTTATCCTACAATTTTTTTCTGATCCCACATTTCTAAATAGAAAAGGAATGATGCAGAGGAAGCTGAATGAGAATTTCTGCATCAGTAATGATACAGAACCATAGAATTAGATGGCCACATCAGAACTTGAATGCCAAATTTTAACTATACCTGGACAGTAACCATGACAGACCAAAATCAACGGCACTGCTAGGGCTCACAGGGTTAATATAAGGTATTTAACTTACAAAGTTACATGTCATAATTTCTTTCAAACCACTTTGTGATTTTCAAAGGCAAAGCAGCTGCTCTCTCCTATCTTCTTTCAGAATTGTCCTTCTTGAATCTGGATGAGAGGTCACCAGACCAAGGAATAACAGGCAATTCTACCTGAGGTCGAAGGTTGCTCTTATTCCACTAGCAAGTAACAGTAAAAGAGAAATCTTCCAGGGGAATGGAATCATCTGTGTGTGCTGCAACATGGAAATGACTTCTCAAGCAGATGATAGGGAAATACACAAAAGTAGCAAAGAAAAGGCAGTATCTTAGAGAAAAATGGTGGCTTACACCAAGCTTAGCAGTCATCGCTACTATGGGTTTGATATTGTATATCGAAGTTTCCAAAGTAGTTTTTTCCTAGAATTCACGATACACAGCTGGAACAATTTTACTCCTTTTTATACAATATCCTTTTCTCCCCATGTGATCTGATTCTTATAAAGTGAACGAATACATGTGCAGTGAAGGATTAACACATCACTGATTTTTTTTCCCTCTTTAAATAATTCTGTGTAGGGAACACAATTTATTGGTATAAAGTAGGATTTATGGTAATATATTTCCTCTTCAAGACATAAATAAGAGTTCTTAATAGTTTTCTGTAATTCATTTTCATATAGTACCACATTCTCATACATTTACTAGCATAATGCATCTGCTAGAATAGCAATTGCATACTCTGAACACTATTTTAAAAACTCTTCAATACCAACAATCTGCTAGAAATATTGTTATCCCTCTTCTTCCACAATTCACTGTCTACTTCTTGCAGCCTTTTATCTTCCTACTGTATATGCTGGATTTTACAAAAATTAAAAAACCAAACAAAACAAAACAAAAAAAATCCCCACAAAACAGAAATGTACAAGGTTTCAAAGAATATGAAAGCTATCAAGCTAGAAAAGTAGAATGTTATACTGAAATAATTATATGAAAATTTACAGAAGGCTACAGGTCTTTATTTTTCAACATTTCCTACAGGTCTTTATTTTTCAACATTTCCCCTTACTGCATGTTGTATTGCCTTCATTTTCTGAGAAGTTAACTTTTCAGTCTCTGGTGGTGATAATTAGAATACGAACGGCACATATGTCTGTTTTTTTTAATGTGGACAGAAATTATGTAATTATTCAAATTATATCAGAATTCATATTCAGAAAATTCCAGCTCAATGGATAGTCTCACACAGGAGATAAACATCCGCAAGTACAGGTGGAGTTCAGAAGGCCTACCTAAGGTAGAAGTTATTTTTCTAGTGCTTTCCATGTAGGAGTTGCATAAATGTTCCAAAATACAGAAACAGACATACACATACATATGCACGTATAAAAGTTATTGTCAGTGTATAAGTTACTACTATCCTGAGACCGAAATAATTTATGTAACATCTGTTTTCATTTTTTTTCTAATTTTTTCTAATTAACATGCATATTTAACGCATAAATGCTCAGACCACCTATTTTTCTGCTGATTTTGTCCCTTTCCTAAGTCATGTGTTCCTGTGGGGTGCTCAGCATAGATGAAGCATTAAATTTGGTTGGAGGAATAGTGGATGAACAGTAAACAAAATATTTCAGACTATCCAAAAGAAGTATGCTAAGAAAATAATCTAAAAGATCTGCTACAATGGTTTATAGCATAAAAAAAGGGATGCCCCAAAGACAGAGTCTTCTGTTCATGCATCAAATGTGTAATGGGAGTGACTCCTCATCTCTGCCCAAAATATTAAGTCAAAAGTTTATCTCCAAACTTTCAGCATCTCTGCTTTTAGCCTGTATATAAGAGCAGGGAGTAAAACTCTGAGCTGGTGCAAATCAAATTTTAGTGACGTAAATTGTCACATTTGTGTTTTTTTTCATTTCTCATTGCCAGTGCTTAAAATATTCACTCGATGCTAGATGTTACAAAGCACTGATGGAAAGTCAAATGTATCAGAAACAGATCTAAACCCATAGTAAATGTTCCTATTACATTGTGTTCTTCACCCACTATAACATTGTTAAATTTAAGTTAAAAATCTAAAATAGTGAGGAGAAAATAAAGTCAGGTGAGTGGAAAGAATCTATCCTTTACATTTACAGAAATAGGGGGGAAATAGTGTTTATACAATTGATTTCTTCCTTAATAGGCCTTAGAACTCTGAATATGTTTTAGTCCATCTTTCTTCTACCATGTTATCATATAAGCACAGAATCATTTAAGTTAGAAAAGGCCTTTAAGGTCATCAGTCCAACCATTAACCCAGGACTGACAGTCCACCACTAAACCATGCTTCTACGCCCCACGATCTTGTCACTACAAATCTAAACCGCAGAACAAGAAAAGCACATGCCATCCATTTCTGTCTATACTCTGCATAAGCACTGGTTTTGCTGAACATCATCTATGTTTGTGTGAATTTAAAATCCATAATGCAATTCAAAACAGAAGAAGAGGTGGGGAGGGAAGCGGGAGGCTCAGTTCTGGTACCTGTCAGATCTTTCTTGTTTCGCTGTTCATGGCAGAAGCCTACTCATCCCTACGGACAGTATGGCCTCCCTGTCCAAGCCTAAACAAACCCATTTGTGTCAATCTGGGCCTGAAAGTCTCTCATGCCTAAAAGTTCAGATATTCCTGAGTCATCCCATTTTAGCCGTTATGAAGAGACACATATTCCTCATTTGCGAGCTCACCACTAAGAAAAGACATGATCTATGCCTATCACTCTTAGCTTTAACTGTCTTCTCTCAGCACCTTCTCCCTACAGGTTTCATGAGGTGCAAAGCTAGAAGGGCAGCCACATTCCCCATACAGTCCGAGTACACCATTGAGTAGTAAGTGATCCTACAAGGAGCCCTGAAAGGTGGTGCATCTCCCACGTCAGTTAAAGGCAGGAAGCATCTCTCTTTCTTCTCTTTAGCCCCTTTGCAACATACATATTTTAAAATAGTAACCTTCTCAGTTGCTATGAAAGAGAACAATCTGTCTATATGGTCCCCAAACCAGAAGCTGGACATGTTACATTTCTTTTGAACACCCTTAAAAAATATTCAACCTTGAGTTGAAATAGGGATCCTCTCAGAATATAATAAAACCTAGAAATATGAACTCTCCATTCATATCTGAATAGCAATTTGACACATTTTAATATCACAACTAAACCAAAGTTCACCTGATGAATATATAAATACTGTCATTTCATGACTACAGTTACTACAGTTGGGGTGGACTCCAATGAAACTGAATCCTGGGTCTTTGCCCGTATTTACAAGGAAGAGTTTAGCAGCTTACATCCTGTGAGCAAAGTGGACATTTCATACAGCCAAAATCTCTGCAATACTCATATTTCTTCAGCATTCTGTTGATATCCTCCAAACTGAAGCACTCTGAAGCTTCTTTGAGCTTTCTATCCGTTTTTCTTTACCTTTGCCTGTTTTAAACACAAAGAATGTTACCAACTTGAATCCTTACAAATGTAGACTTGTAAGAAGTGTAAACTTGATCATCATCAAAATCAACACGTCAAAAATAAACATTAATCCTCACAGTCTTGCCCCTGTTACAAAGCATCCCCTTTCTGCAAACTCCTCTTTTGGCTGGCCAGATTGCCTCTTTAGTAGCAATGCTAATGGAGCCGGTGGATAGCTTCTTCACCAGCCTCAAAGGCCTCGTCCTCCCTTTCTGCTCCTCTGGTCCTGCTCCTCTCTGGGAAAAGACTTGACCAGCAAGCTCCTCTTTCTCAGATGAAAAAGACAGGATATGACCCCCTTTGCTTGCCTGAGTTAGACAAAATTTGCAAGGTTTTATGAACTAGTTGATGCCTTGTAGCATCCCTGAAAATTCCTCTGGCCTGTATTTGAACTGCAAGTTACAGGAAAAGGTCTTCAGTAAAGATTTTCTCAGATGCCACACAAGTATCATTGCACCACTGCAACTTTTTTTACATCTTAAGTCAATACTTTCACTATAAATTAAAGTGGCATTACTATGGTCACCATCAATGAAACTACCAAAACAAAGTCTGTAGCTCTGCAGTTTTTCCTCAGAATTGAGTGCAGAATTGCATCCCCTTGAACACAATCTTTTCAGGGAAAAAACAGGAGGGGAAGATGGCACTATATAACATGGCTTAATGTTGAGTTAGAGGAACCTCTAATAGCTTCCATGTAAGCTCTACTTGAGATTCTGTATTAAAAAGAAAAAAAAGCGTCTTTAGCACTTGTGCATTACATTTTGCCAATAAAATCGGAACTAAAACTTTATTAGCTTTGAAAAGATCTGAATTATTCTACTGTTACCATGAAAGCATCTTAACTCTTGCAGGTGAGTCAACACTCACTGTTCCCATTGTGCTTATAATTAATACTAACCTACATATTAAATAAAAAGGTATACTGAAGATAGCTTCCTAGAAACGTCACTGACTTTTCCCTTTGCCAAATCCAGCAGCCCAGAAACACATGTTCACAAAAAATGCAAACGTAAGTGTTTCAAAACAATTTAGCATGTTGCTAATAAGAGAGAATGGGGTCAACAAGACATCCTTCAATATGTGGCTACAGTGTAACATCTCTTGTACATAATTTTGTTTATAAGCACTTCTCACCTTTGTTAAGCTCTCTGCAGTGCAGAACAGCAATTGACTACTACGTCCTGTAGGTAAAAGCACTGTGATACCCCTTGCATAAACTAATATAGCTACATTACAGAAACACAATTTTCATCAACAGAGAATCAACTCCCAACTAACAATTTGTATCTTATTAAGAAATTTCTGACTATGAATTTGACGTAATTTTCTCTGTCAGTTACATTTATAACCCTCAGGTTAGACCTCTGAGGATAACTGCACATTAACAAAGGGCTGAAAAACCTTTGGTTTTGCTAGTGCTAGCATTGTCTGCAAGCTCAACAAATCACTGCATCCATTTACCTAGTTAAGAATGCCTTTGCAAGCAGCTGGAAAAGGTGGTCAAAACTGTTACAGAAGGTTTTTTATGGAAATAAGGTTACATGCTTACAAACTGTAGGACCAGTCTACAAAATATTTGCACATACAAAATATCTGTAAAGTTAAATTCAGTTTCCAAAGTGTATCAGTTGCATGAGTGCATACCAAGATTCACGAATATCAGGTTAAAAGTCACCAATCTACTTTGACTATATTCAGTATCTTAACAAAGAGCTATCATCCCATCTTTTTGCTACATCTTCATGCAGAGATTGAAACTGCACCACAGAGCACCGATTACAGAAAAAGGATCACATCTTCCAAACTAGTATTACGCTTCATCAAGACTTGACTCAACTTTTGGTCACTGTGCAGTTGGTGTATATTAGGTTTGCAAATCGATATGTGAAGGCTGTGCATTTAATACTGAATACATGACTGCTTGGTCAGGGAATCAAACAGATTCACCAGTGTAAAGATATGAGAACCTGCTTTAATAAGCTTTGTATGTTTCCAGCTTTTAAAGTGTTGTTAGCATCTGTTTACCTTACCAGGTGTTTGAAGTAGTCTTAGATGTACAAATAAAAGAAGGCCTGAACAAAACGTTCACCCTGTAACTACAGACTTTTGAAACCTCTGAGAAAGGTACTAAGATCAGCAGAGGAAAAATCACTCTTTTCCAACGACTGTCTTCATTCCTTTCTACCTTCTCTCCACATTCACCTAAATTTCTTAAGGACTTGCAAGGAAAAGGGCCAACACATTTGGCCCCCTGAGTCTCAGGCACCTAAAGGACTGCTTATAGAACCTTGTAGGTCTTTCTTTCCTAGGAGCACGGTTCTTCCTGCTGGGGATAGTAAGCTTGCTATAAGCATCACCATCTTTCTGGTGACTCCAAATCCTCCGTAACAGCCAGGTCAGGTTGGAGATTCTTCTGCCTTCCTCAGCAAATCAGAAACTCACTGGATTTAAGCTGTGTAAACTTCACCTTCTCAGATTACCTGTGGTACAAAAGGTACCAAAGGAGACCTAATTCTTAAATAAATCAGAACAGAAACAGACTACAAAAAGCCCTTCTCTGAGAAAGATGGGGAATAGGTCTGTAGCTTTTAATGTTCAGTCCTTTCAGTTGTGAGGAGTAGGAGAAGGATCATAAACTTGATGCCAGTAATGATGCTGAGGAGGAAAAGAAAGTCAAGCAGATTCTCTGTGATGCCACATTCATATGGGAGTGATGACCCACATTGAGCACACTACTGTCAGGTAGCTGATGGATTAACTAATTGTTATTGTCAGAATTTTTTGTTTTCCCAAATTCCACTTTTCAAAATTAATTAATTGAAAACAATTAACTAATGCTTCTGATACACTAAACATCTTCAACCTTGACTCAACTGACAAATTTGTTCTCTGCCTGACGTATTTTCAAAGCACATCAACAAAGAGGTAATAAAAACTTTGAATGTACATGGGAATGATCTCTTCCAGTGGCAGATTTTAAGTAAAAATGGATGGACATGGCCATCTCGATCGTAACACCAAGTAAAAGTGGATGAATGTGGCCATCTTGATCACAAAACCATGCGGAAAAATACCACTGTTAGTTTGTTCAAAATCTCTGAAGCGTCTATCAAAATATGGTCACATTCTGTGAAAGAACACATGTATACAAGTTACTGAAAAGCATGACAATACCAGCAGTTGGAACGACAAAACACAAACATGTTCAAGTGGTGTGTAACACCATCTCTTTTAAGAGATACTGTCCAAAGCTTTGTTTACTATCATGCCTGCCTTTGACCTCCACAACATGACAGAAATACTTTCGCTCTTTTACTTTCTCCACGACTATCAAAAGGAAATGAGACTGCATTTCCTTTTCTGTGTTCTGTCCTGTCCTGACAAATACTCCGGATTGTAAGAGGGTCACTAATTCAGCCCAGCTTCTTGGTGAGCTGACTTATTGAAAGACTGCATTGGTAAGCTGCAGGTTCCCAAAAAGCATATACAAAGCTAGCATCTTTACAATGATTTACTGAAAGCAGCAGCTCGTTTTAATAAAACCATCCCAAAACATAAAATTGATTGAACCAACTGCTGTGCAGGGCATACACAACAGCTGATCAAAATCATTCAAGATTTTTATTCCTAGAATATCTCCAGAGCTTGTAGAGTTTTTCCTACTTTATTACTTCAGTTCTGATACACAACTCACTTAGGCAAGAAGAAAAATTAAGGCTGACTGATATTTGTTCTGATATTTTTAACCAGAAATTTAGATAAACTCAAAAGAATCTTACACGTGAAAAATCAAAATTAAAGCCAAATATACTTGATAATCACCAGCAGTTTTCATAATGTAAATACTATTATCTTCCCAATTATCACTTTTCAAATGATATAGCATGCCTTGACTAATTGTATCCCGGAGAAGCTCCACAACACACCATACAGATTACTCCAAAAGGCACAACATTTCTTATATTAAAAAAAAAAGTTTTAATGGGTAGATTTATAATGGCATTTTAATATAAAAAAGAACACTGTGCTTTAAAAAAGGCAGTAAAACCTGAAAACTTTTTCCAAACTGAAAAGATATAATTGCTACCTTTACTTTCCTTACACAAAATATCATCAATAAGAGTTTATCTATTTTGTTGAGCATAACAAAAAGTTCACCTTTTCAGACGGTGCTACATGAAGCTTTGCTTGCCTTTTACAGAGTAAAGTAATTTTATGGTATTGTGTCACAATGAAGGACAAAGATAAGCCAACTGTTTAGATTCCTCTCCTTTATGTTGTGGCTTTGATCACTAACAATGCTGTGTGAACAGCCAACAGAAGGCTGACATTTCATAAAATATGCAGTGATAAAAACTAATACTGTAGCATCTGGGAGCGATATATAAAATGCAGAAATACACCTAATAACTATGATCTTAAATTACAAGTTACTAAAAGCTAAATAAGCAGCATACCTAAAAGAAAGAAAAAGATTAAGGCAGGATTTTCGTGCTTCTAGTCCTAAAAACAAATTTTAAAAAATTAATCCAAGATATACTATCTATTATTCTTAACAATTCCCTTTGATCTTAAAAGCAGCGTTGTAGAACAATGCTTTTTTGCTGTATCATTAGGTATCAGCAAAAGCTAAACACAATATAAGCCTTCTTTATCCTGTATTAATGCTCTAATGCTCTGTGAAGTCCCCTTTATTGTCTCTTTTAAAATATCAATAACACAAAATACATATAAAACCCAGTGACTGACTCTTCACTGTTGTGGAAAAAGCTGAAGCTCTGTGATGACCAAAATAAGTAAAAATCCTTCCAATAAACTACATAAATTAAGTAAATCTCAGAGCAGATATTACATTGTTTTCATTTATTTACCTTAAGAACATTAAGAACATACAAGACAGGCCACATACAACGAAGGATTACGTCCTAGAAAGTAGTGAATCCCTGAAGAACTTACAAGTCATAGTAAATAACCGATTGCTTTCTTTGCTCTTACTATGTTGCTGTAGCTAAGAAGCTAAAAACAATTCCTGGGTGCATTACAGGGAAATACATGGTAGTACTAAGGACCTGAAATTATCTCCACATATGGCATCACTGCAACGCTATAATCAGGCCTACTATCTTTAATTTAAAAGAGAGTTGAAATGAAAAGGACCCCAAAAGAAGTTACAAGAACTACAATCAGGAATACCTTCTTGTTATTATGTGTATGTGAGAGAGAAGACACAAGATCAGTACATTTCGTTCATTTATGAGATTAGAAATGATTTGATTGAGATCTACAACTTACTACATGTGGAAAAGATGTAATAGCCAATAACTTTCTAACGAAGCACAGAAAAGGACAGTAAGACAGTTACTGAAAAACAAAATCAGACAAATTTTGTCTGGAAATACACCACCTTCATTATTCCATATTAGCTAGGGACATAACGCATCTCCTTTTGTATCTTAAATATCAAGCTAAAGGTGAAGTAATGATTTTGATTTTTCAAAAAATAATTAAATCTTTACCTTGTATTATGTCAAAGACGGAATGACTAAATAACCAAAATGATCTCTCCTGCACTGAAAGCAGTTTAATATTAAAGAAACTGCAATACATAATTAACTTTAAAGGACCGTTTTACAGATAAACTATGTTCTCATTTATGATTCCATGGGTCATACTTTTCTCCAATTACACTCAATATGAAAAAACTACTTTATCTAACATAATTTCAAAATAATTTTAGGAAAGGGTGCAAGTCTATTATCTATATTTACGAGAATACATCATCAAGAAACAAAAGAGTGAACTATGTGGTGCAATAGGTTAATCAACTACTGGTCATCCACAGGTCTATGTAAACGTTAATATGAAGCTGAAACAAACAAAACAAAAAAAAAAAAAAAACAAAACAAAACACAAAGCTAAAGTAATTGGCCCAAATCATCTGAATATGATGGTTCAACACCTGCTTATGACGTAGATGGTAGAACCTTCTCAGCACAGTTATGAGGTCAAGGAAAATGTAGCAAACCCAGCCTTTCAGTATCAGGCCTTCGTTTAGTGGCAGGGGAGAAGGAATCATGTACCAGATGAAAAACAACGCAAAAGAAAATCTATATTTGGTGCGTGAAGAACTGAAAAGCATATTTTCTGTCTGAAAAACCCGTAACAGTTTAAGTACGTGGGAGGCAATTGTCCTTGTGCTTATAATTAGATCCGAATTTGGGGATTTCACTGCTTAATGCACACCCACCCGCCTGTTATTCTTACAATGTTCTTGTATGTCACTTAATGGAGATGAATACTCTTTTCCCACCTCATATTTACATCAAGGCTATTTAATTTTTTTAGGCCGCTATAACAGGTTAAATGGCATTCTTAACATCACTCTTCATCTCCCACTGGACAACAAATGGCATTATAAGACTGAGAATAGATGAAGGCATATTTACATTCATAATGTTCTTGACTATAACATTTATGTAAATTATAATTTTACATTTGCAAATACCATAATTCTCAGTTTCAATGAATACTTCACTACTCTTTTATCATTAACTTCCTATGTACATTACTTGGAGAGAAAACACCAATGCAAAATAAAGAAACAAAGCGCCCTGATCAGAGAGGTACAGATCTTCTGTAAAAGGAAAAAATATTTTGCTTCTAGATTGATTTTACCTCTGTATAGACAAGGTGTTGGACTACACCTGACCGCTCATTCAGAGTGCATAAAACCTACAGGTTTCTAAGAAGGTAACAACCCCCAAATTTCCAAGAGGCTTATATTTTAACCCCAACAAAATCAAACAACTTTATTGCTGATGAAAATTATTTTTTCCCCATCTGTATAAATAATATTTTTTCTATTCATTGATAAATGCAATTAATGCTGACTATGCTAATTATAGAACTGCATGTAGAGTTTGGAAACGTGTTTACAGATGTTACACAAGAACAGAAAGACTCCAAAATATCAAATTTCATTAACTAAGCTATTGCTCCACCAAATGGATAGAATGTTTTTTCAAGATCCTCAGAGTGGAAAATTAACTTTTCAGTTAAGAAGAATATTCACCTCTCATATTAACACATATACACTTACACACAAAACCTGTGTATTTCTATGTACACTTTGTTGGAATTTTTCTGTGATGGTCAGCTAAGTATTTCCTTTGATCTTTTAAAAATCTAATTAAAAAAAATCTATGCTTCCAGAATGAAAAACTGTCAAAACAAAGAGGTCCAATACCCTGACTTATTTTGAAATGAGGAAATTTTTTGGTAAGAGCTTAGTAAGTTTTGGTAAGAGCTTGGTATGATATTTTTAGAATGTAAATGCAAATACATGCAATGGAACAGCTCTCAGACTACCACAGTCTCAGATACATGTTACTCACCTTAAGGAAGCAATATCAGACATGTAAGACAAGTCAGGTCAGTCCTGTGTATAATGAAATTGCTGATTATGTATGTCGTTTTTCAAGTTACTCAACGTGTAATCTTTAGAAGACTCAACTTCAAATGCAAAGACTGTGTATACACTCAAAGAGAAACTCTTTAAAAGAACAGTGACTTTTCTGGTCACTCTTATCTTTGTGCCAGGTAATACAAATAAATCTAAAAAGGACTTCAAGTTGATGTTCCAGTTTGGCAAGTGGGGTGTGTATGGACTCGGACGATGACCCAAACCACCAAATCATCTGTTCCATTAAGTATCACTTCCCTTTCCACAGTTACTACAAGCAATTTATTTCCTGTGTAAAGTACTAAATTTCCTAAGTTTCTGCTGAATGCCTGGCAAAAGGGAAATCAGCAGGGGTATCACTGATGCATCAGTCTGAATTATGGCTACCAAACTGGAATCTCTTCCTCTTAGCACAATACAAATATTGTAAAAAGGGACAGCTACTCTGTGGGACTTTTAACAGCCAAACCTTCAGGGACATTGAGAAGATCTTCCCAAACTCACAGAGTTTATTTGTACAGGGAACAGCGAAACCAATCTAATACCACTCCCTAATATTTGCTGCAGGGAAAATACTCAAACCTTAAACTAACCTCATTGTTAATTACAAAAAATTAAAACAGTCACAAGAAACAAGATGCTGAAAACTATTTGAATACTGAATAAGTCTTCTTACATGCAGCCACAACTCTTCAAAGAAACTTGCACATGAATTCTGATTTCAGGTTCCTGCATTTTAATTGTGTTCACTAATGATATATTCGAGGAAGCAATATATCAGAAAAGTGTCAGAAAAGTTACAAAAGCTACATTAGCCAAATTTTCTTTTCAAAGAATCTAGGAACAAAAGGCAGATCCCTGTGTAGAGTAATAATGTCATCAATGAAGAAATCTACTGAATATTAAAACTTTCTTTCTTATATGAAATACATAATACTTTTTGTGATGTATTATAATACATTATCTTTTGGAATGAGAAAAAAGATTTTGCATAAGAATGGTTTTATATTTATGTTAGTCTATTACTTATCTTTGCTAAAAACTAAACATTAAAGTAAAACAAAAACCGTGATTGTTTCCCAAAAAATGCTACAAATCCATGTAGCTTTCATAACTACATTTTTCATGCACAAATTCATTCAACATTTTCACCTCATTCATCAAAATGCATTTAATATGTGAAATGAACATAGATACACGATTAGTTGGTCACTAATCACCTAGCTGGTCACTATTCATCCAGAGCAAATTTTCACACTATAAAATATCCTCAACTGGAGCACCAAATCCTGATTAGACATAGCTAGATACTGATTTACTACTTAAGCATTTAGCTGTTTCCTTTGCTTTTGTCAAAACATACTTTTTACAAAGCAAATGCCTTTTTAAGTCTTGAAGCCAAAATCCCGCTGTATGAATTTTCTGTTAAAATGAACAACAACAAAAAAAACCCCAAATCACTCTACTAAATTCCTGTTAATTTCAAGTACTTATGTTCATACAGAGAAAACTCAGTCTGAAAATTTAGAAAAGTACTCCTGTATTTGCTTTAAGTTATATACTTTCCAAAGTCTGAGTCTAAATGACCAAGAAGAAACAGTACAATCTGTGCTTTTAAGAGCAATGTGTAATTAAGGTTTCCCCACCCTTTACTCAGGGAAGAAATACTGTTGCTTCTGGATTTTGAATTCATTAAAATCACTTTCCTGTCAGACGGCAAAAGTGTCTCCAAGGAAGAGTGTCTTTTTGTTGTTACATTTTATAGGAAGAAACATTCACCTAGAAAGAAGAACATTTCCTTCCTTTTCTACTCTCTACACCCCTCCGCCAAATATTTACATGAGAATGGCAGTTTCTTCTTGGCTCCCACTATAGAGTGTATTTCTGGGATTTTAAAATAATCTAGATTAATATGCCAAGATAATGTCTGAACATTTATAATATAGAGAAATCCTTGCAACTGATCTACAACTCCCTTGCAGACAACGAGAAATAAGGCCATTTTCAAGACACAAGTAATCTGATCGTGCTTTCATATGACCTCAATATTGCAAGGCATGCATGGTCCTGAACAACAGTAATAAAGTAACATTCACCCATTTCTCCTAAATCTAGTTCAACCATTTGTACCAGAATCTTAGTAAATTAATTCTTATTAGAAAAGATCTTACAGGACACATAACATTGAGAAAACTACTGCAAAGCTTGGTGGTGAGATTTTAATCCTCCTTTAAAAAATGTAAACTGTAGAAACTTTATGTTCTTAAATAAAGTGTTTAATATGAAGTCATATACTGTACATCACTGAATGCAACCTTGAATAACACCGCACGAAGTTGCTTAGAAAGTTGTGAGTTTCACATAAAAGTTTGACATTAATTTATTTAAATACAATAGAGCACTGATCATAAAGAATAACTTCTGACCATCACGGCTCCTATTACCTTAAAGAAATGTATAAAGTTATATATTTAATATACATGTTCATTGAATAAATAGCACTAAGCAATGTGCGGACCATTTTAAATTAGTAGGCAGTTGGTCACCACCATCATTTTAATTTGGCTTTATTCATCTGCTCTTTACCTAGTTACAAACGCTGACCAGTCACAACTGAGAAATGCTGCTACTTGCATCGGAGATATAGTCCCTAACACTGGACTCCAACTGCACATGGTTGGCATCTACACTGGTACTTGTCAGTATCATTCAGTATACATTCAGATCAATATAACTTCAGAGTGAAAGGCACCAAAATTCTGTGAACTTCCTTAAGAATTTGTTCTAGATGCAATGCATTCTGTAAGTCCCACAGTATTTCTTGAGGAGGTGGAAAAGGAAACAAAAGTGAGCCAAGGATAGCCATGAAATAGTATTCCTTCCCCTTCAAAGGAAGTTGCAGCAAATTTTTAAGAGATTTTTTTCCTTTAAAACTTTACTGAAACATTATCACAGCTCTGAGCATACCAGAGACAACTGTCCGTGACGGTCACATCTATGGTAAGAGGATCACTTCAAATGAACCAAAATATCATTATAGCATCTTTTTAAATATCTACCACTGGCAACCTAACAGTTTCTCCCCTCCATGGCTTTCTTCATGCAGAAATAGTTAAGGCTGAAACTCTTAATCCTTTAAGAAAAACTTTAAAAGATTCTTATGTATCAAATTGTGATTAGCATTTAGGATCACCTAAGTTAGCAGTCATCTCTTACTGAAAAAAAACCCCCACAAATAAAAGTCTTCTGACCAGGCTCAAGCAATACCACTTGCTACCACCGTGATACTTCCGAATTTTGAAGGTCAACAAAATGCAGAAAAGAGGGCATATAATGAAACTATGTAAGAGACACACATAACAGTAAGCAGGTAACAACAAAGGCAAGAAGTTGCTGTCCTCAAGTAGAATCATAGACTGGTTTGGGTTGGAAAGGACCTCTTAAGATCACCCAGTTCAACCCCCTGCTATGGACAGGAGACACATCTTCCACCAGACCAGGTTGCTCAAAGCCCCATGCAACCTGGCATTGAACACTTCCAGGGATGGGGCATCCACAGCTTCTCTGGCAACCTGCTCCAGTGTCTCACCAGCCTTACTGTAAAGAACTTCTTCCTTACATCTCATCTAAAGCTGCCCTCTTTCAGTTTAAAACTAACGCCCTAAATCCCTACAGGCCCTGGTGAAAAGTCTTTACGTTTCTCATAAGCCCCCTTTAAGTGCTGAAAGACAACAGCAAGGTCTTCCTTAGCACTGGGATTTCCAACTAGCAAGGCTGGTTTCCTGGTTACAATGGAAATGAACTATAAAGCAGGCACCAAGTACAATGAAAAAAGCTCTGCCAGAGCTGGCCGGGCTCTGTGCAATGCCAGCTTCAGAGCCACGCTGCCCAAAATGGGGCTCAGGAGGCAAATGGGGCAGCCTGCCAAGGGGCAGGGGCAAGGCAGATGCAGCAGACAAAAAGCGCTGCCAGAGGCAACTTGAACTAACAAAGATGTGAAACAGTACCAATTTTGTCAAGTGAGGACCAGCTACATAAAGCGGATAAATCCTGACATGGTACCAACAGAGAATAAAAGATGTCTGAAGAGAGAGGGCTACTAACACATAGCAGTGCTAATCCTCACCAGGAGGATCTAACAGCTACTCAAAATAAAGCTATAAGAATTACTAGTCCTAAGGTGGTGTGTACCCTTGCTGGGAACGGATATAACTTGGTTTTAGTGCTTTACAAAATAACTCTTAATCCTGGACTTGTTCTTCCATCCTTTGAAGCTGCATGGCCTGCAAATGTTGCTACATCTGACAAAAAAGTCCGTAGCTTATGGATATTTCTCTCTATAGCCAATATCTGCCATCCAGCCATAAATTAAACATGGGTGCATGGACCACCCACACTGTAGGAACAGCAACAGCAGAAACACTGCAATGAGTGTGTGTTGGGTTTTTTTTTCCTGAAAGACTTAAAATGTTCTGCTCATCCAGAGGTGTGACGACCTTTGTGAGCTGTGTAGCAGTGAGTGCAACAAATGGGTCATTTAGTTGCTCCAGAAACCACAGAATACTGTAGTATTTAAGAAAAGATACCATCTGTAACAAGATTGCACCTCACCGGTGCTTTAGAAACTGATACAGAAGCTTCTTCGAATTTAAAGGAAGTAACTGACAAATTATAAAATGCCACCTATTCTAAAGCCTGTAAGAAAGCATCTAAAAATCACGAAGATTTCTTTGTAGAAAGTATGTATTTCAAATTATAACTACTTTCTGCAGTATTTGAGATATTTCCTCTGAAAAATACACTTCATGTTTCCTGATGTTTCATAACTCAGTTTAGAAAATGAAGACTTTAGACCTAGAATGTAAGCCAACAACTATCCACTATTATATGAGATTTAATTACTGCTTAAGTCAAAACTGTGCTTAAAGCTATATAGTACTTCAGTTTCCTTATAAAACTTTCCAGTAGTGAAACTTGTTTGGCCAGTTTCATTATTATGTCAACATAAAAAATCTGAAAGGCATGAAATTGGAAAGTGTTAAATGAAACCAATCTTGGAGAAGATTGGAATACTTTCAAGCACAGGGAAATACAGGGAAGCAAGTAACTGGCATTTACAAATATTTTGCCTCCAGATAAATTATTTGTTTTAAATATAGGTTTAAAAAATTCCGAATAATAAGCAAAACAGTTGAAATGAGCATTATCACTTTCCCACCAAAAAATTCTTAATACAGTTTAATTCAGAGTCTGAAAAATCTACAACATATCAGTCCTGAAACAACTGTGTCAAGCTTACTATGAAGCAAGCACATGGTCATATAATTTTAAAACGATTATACATGTCTGAAACACTAGGGTTCCTCAAAAACATCAGCTCCAACGTTATTTTCTAAAGCAATATTCATGGCTTTCCTTAATGAAATTTGTATTTTCTTGTTTTCTGTGAAGAGCTTTAAAAGACAGAATGTAAAGGACAGAGGAGAGTCACCGTTCCACAAAGAGGGGATAGGGAAAGAAAACAGGTGCATTTTGGCCATTTATTTTAATCACGAAGACAGAGCAGGCAATTTCATTTTTCCTTCTTCCTTTCTCATTTTCCCTCAGCAGCCAACAAGAAGCAACAGATCTATTGATTACATGCATACTACCTTATTGCATGGATAAGTAAAATCAAGAGATGAAATGGAAGGTAAGAGCAGCAGCCACAGCTTCAGGTTTGCAGCTCAGGTATCAAGAATTGCCTGTAGCCTGGTCTACCACTGAACAAGGATAATACCTACTCTGCAAATGAAAGATATCTGGCAGGTTACACGGAAACCCCAGCTGCCTGAAGCTAGTCTTCTTCACTGGTCTGAACGCTGCCTCCAACACTTGGACTGAAAGAGGAGGAAAGCATTACACTACTGAATTTGGCTCACTATGAACTCCCCGTGGGGTAAAAGCCAACTTCGTCAAAAGCCTTAATACTTAAAGATCTGCCAGGCTTGCTCATGAGTGCATAAATCTTAAATTAAATGTACATCAAGCTAACCAGAATATTCAAAAGCTGCTATAGCAATTTTCAACAACAATTTTTACCTAGTTTTTGGAAGACACGTATTCTCTAGGAATAGGAAAAAAAACCTACTCTAATTAGTTTTTCTAAGGAACAAAAGAAAAAGACATTCCCAAAATTATGTAGATCAGAACAATGAGTTCATTATATAATTTACTATAGGATTATTATGTCATGTTTTAATTTCACAAAGTGGGATGCAATGAAAAATAATCTTGATATAACATACAATACACAGTGTAAACACTTGAAAATGGTGAAATCGTATAACCAGACACACACACACAAAACCACCAAACCACCAGAAGTACAAATCTACTTCTCAACTCTTCCTAACAGTTCCAAAATTCAGGCACATATCCAGAAGAACTTTCTGCCCCATGTCTGGTCAGTAAAGAAATTGAGGTTAACCTTTAATTTTTAATGTCACCTGCAGCCAGTGACTGCTTTTTCTAATGCAAGTGACAGATAAACAGCAAAACACTCCCAAGATGATACACAAAGCACCACATACCATAAGTGCATTTTTATTTTTATACTAACTCAATTTCTCAAATGGATAACCAATGTTCCTACTAATTTACATTAAGAATTGAGTGAGGCATGAAAATTGTTCTGATGCATAGGCTCTATTTCTTTAATGTACTGCATAGTGTTCTCTACTTTATTGCAATGCTGGAGAAAGCTAACTACACTTAAAAGGTACAGAAACTATACATGCAAAACCACAAGCACATATATGTCTTTAAAAATCACTTCAGAAAGCGTTTGAAATTATCCAGAGCAGTATAAAGAAAAAATAACTAAAGTCACTGATGGAAGTCAGTAAAAGCAAAAAATTGTCCCTATTAAAATGAGTTTCCTGACCTTTCACCACTTGAACTAGTGTTTTTCTGTAGACCAATACTACTACTATAAATCTACATTGCTAGGATTTCAACTTCCTAATTCCTTTACACAATTCAATAGTATCACCTTAACATTTGCAAGGTAATTACAAACTAAGCAGAGGAAAAATGGCAAATTGAGGTAATATAATCTAGCTATTTAAGACAAAATTGGCAAGTCTTTAACAGCAAACACTGTATCATTACTAAACAACACTGCCATGTTGTTAATGTAAGGAGAAGTTTGAATTAGATAGTGAATTGCCCATCCAGGTCCAGACTTAGGGCATATTATGGGAGAAAGCAAAGAAAAGCTCCCACTGGCACGGTCTATGTTTCACCAGTTCTGTGGAAAGCAGACTTCAATACAATTATCCATCACTTTTAAAACCAAATACCACAGTCAATATTTTCACTTGTTTTTTAAAATTAATTGTAGTAAAGTAGGGAGAGAAGCACGTAAGTTTGTAAAATAAGATCTTTTTAAAGAGAAATGGCATTTAAAATAACATTTGGACAACTACAAGAAAAGACATCACATAATTTTTATCAATGCTAAATATGTAACTATGACGTTAATGAAATCAGGGAAAATCAGTTTGTTTGTTTTTTAAACATAGAAATAATAACTCACATAGTGGCAGATGCTCAAACACAGAGGAGACAGTTGTCCTTAGAATTATATTCTCCGTTCATTCAACAGTCAGGTAGCATTGGGTTAAGGCCCAGCCACCAGCAGCAACGAGGAAGCTGAAGTAGCAGTCCCAGTACAAGACTTCTGGAACCGACCTTTGGATGGAAAATAAAAATGCCTGATGAAAAAATGCTAAAAACATTTTTAATTTTTAGTTTGACCTAAATGCATTCAAGTAACCTAAGGCATCGGAGTTCTTCTGAAAATTTCCATATAACAAAAAGACAAATGACCAAAACTAGTGTTTTTTTCCAAGACAAATAACTATTTCACATAATCATGTAACAGGAGAGATGAAAGCAACGTAAGTCTTAACAACATGTAAGATAAGTTTCTAAGATGACGATAATGGTAGAGAGACACCTCTGCCAAATTGAGAATTCTGAAGATTTCTTCAGTATTCAACCTGAAATTTGCATCAACATGAAATTCTTGGCTATTGCTCAGGGTTATTTTAAACTCCTAGTGTAACTGAACTTCTTACAGACATGTATTGTGCAAATTTCAGTAACTTGATATTATCAAATTTATTTTCTATAAAGTGGTCAATTCATTATTAATAAGAACCAACAAATTGTTCAGGGTTCAATAACACACTACAGCTGGTTATAAAGGCACTAAAAATGTTCAAGCCTATGGTTCTAAGAAAAATTCCATCAACCGATAAGCCATCTATCTTTTAACTCTCTTTCAAATGTTTAAAAATGGAGTTGTAAATCCAGAAAAATATCTTTTCAAAAACATCTCCCTTTAAAACATGTTTATGCAGAATTTTTTCAACTACTGTGAGATAATTATTCACATAATGATGGGATAGACTATTTAAAAGTAATTTTTCCTAGTAAAAATACGCAAAGCTAATAGTGCTGAATTTGAAATAGCATCTTCCCTCTTTGAAAAGCTGGTACTTTACTCTGTTTCTGCAATGTTTCCATCAGAAAACCTAAGAACACAACCATCTAGACACAAAAAAAAGTCCTAGAAGACACTAATTTTGCAGGTAAGTGCTCAACTAGCTCCTGTAATCTGACTATTGTTGCCAAAACAAATTAAATTGCTTTTAGAAATAAACTATGAAAAACATACTCATTTTGAAGGAATAAATTTGAGGACACCTTTTTAAGAAATTAACCTAAATACAATTGTCTACACATAAGTTTATTAAACAGTTCCAACCAAATAGTGGGTGGTGGGGTTTTTTATTTGGATTACTACCCTAGTTGCAATATACTAGCATATAAATGTATTTTTATTCTAGAGCATACTTTGAGTTATTAAGCTTGGCATTAAATTTTGTAACAAGATGTAATATATCTAATTCAAGAGGGCTTAGAGTATTCCTGTATTACTTATTAATATGTTAAGTGAATGTTTGGACAATTGATTTCAACTAGGTTTTGTGACTAAAACATGTGACAAAACACAATTTTCAAATTACATAGTCCATTTGTCATAACTACTGCTCTTTCTGATTTCTATAGGTGTTAACGAATTAAGCAAAAAGAGCCTCACTGACTAAATAAGAACAGCCAATTCAGAATTTAAAAACAACCATCATATATACACAAGCCTTAGCAAAGTATCTGTACTGCTTTTCCTTGCTGTTCTGCTTTCCTAATTCTTTCTTTTGCTTTTTATACCCTCCTTCCTGCACTGTCCCCTTAAACAGACCATAGCCTGCAAATAAAGAACAGTGAAGATATATATTTGCAGAGGACTTACTACAGTGAGACCATAGTCTTGTACTGAAGTAATAATGAATAATAAATGTATTGCTCAAGTATCACAATAAGGCAATTCAGTCACAGCTGGATCCAATCAGGGACTGGTTTGCTTAGAAAGATCAATATATTTAACACATTGATCCTGTAAATTCTTGCTGAAACACAAACATCCCCAGCCAATGGCTTAAATAATGGTTATATAGCAAAAGAAATACAAAATATGTAAGTCCTAAAAACTGAGGTGATGACAATTTATTTCATACCAGTGCAGCACAATGATATTCACATTATTCATACAGTTGTGACAGCAGTTTGCAACAAGTCACACTACAGAACGGTCTCTATCCCTGCACTGATGTTTTCTGAGTGATAAATGAGTCGGAGTATGGAGAATGGGAAAAGTATGTCTCCCCCTTTAAGCATCTGGACTAGCTGAAATCCAAAGACAGACTTACTCTGAATATGAAGAAATTTGTATCACTGAAAATGAAGATATGAATAAGTTACTGAACTAATTTACTAAACTGAATATAGGATTGTGTTACGATTTGTTTAACACGACACAAGATATAAAGATTATTTTTCTTGAAAAGTAAGAGAGAAAATAACTTGACTACATGAACTAGAGAGTATCAGCAAGCAGAAACAGGAGAGAAACTGCCCGTATTTTACCAAAGGTGATGACATCCTCATGTAGACTGCTCACTGTCTGAAGGATCTATACTAGAGATTTCTGGAAACTACATGGGGACTACACAAATCAATACCATGGCAAAGGCAAACCACCTGCCAGACTTCTTGAACATGATTTACAGAAAATAGACTTCGAAACATGAATAAACAGCTTTCCTTACTTGTGTAGATGTGTGCATACCCACACAGGATGGAGCAAAGCAAGAGTTCAGTATCATATCATATGCTAGTAGAATGTTCCTGCAACCAGAGTTTCTCCAATGTTAAAATAAGAAGGTTTCAGGAAGAAAATGCGGGTAATTTAACATAAACTTTTAAATGGAAATGTTTGGGAAAGCTACATTTTGCAGCCAACAAAATAGGCATGGTAGTACGTACTTTCCAAGGGAGTCTTTGTTTCACATGGTCCAGTGGTCCTAAAACTATGCTCCTGTTTGGAAGACCAAGAACATGAAAACATCCCAGTGCTCTGCCTCTTGTTCACTGTAGTCTTACTTCACTATCCTTTCAACACAGATAAAACTAAAGCCACTTAAACAGGGCAGGGGAAAGGAAAGGGAGTAAAAACAAAGAAAAGAAACTAACTTAATTTTGCTATTCTCCATTCTTCCTACTCCAGTACTGTTTCCCTCAAAAATAAATCATCTAACTAAGAATAAAAGTAGCAAATCATATAAATTACCTTGATATTTCACTATTTGAGTAAATATATTTGATTCTCTTCTCATCAAGATTCAATAGTATTTCAGAGATCTATGCTGGATCTAAATCTGAATGCTTTTCACAGTCTTTACACTTAAGTAAACATTAGATTACACCTGGATTTTGAATAGCCACATGTTACTACTTTGACATCTGTCCATCATAATACCGTACTGGAATTGAAAACTAAAAATGCTAAAACTGACACCAAGCTGTACTGAAAGTATTTTAAGAACAATAATTCATTTAAAACCAGAGCATGTGGCATGCTTACAATAAGGAATTCTGTTACTGAAGACAGTCTAGCAATGTCCCACTTCTGCACTGCTTCTCAGGTACACATATGCACAAAAGAGCATTTTTAGATGCCAGAAGCTGAGTAAGACACTCACTTGTATAGGTCTATTAAATCTGTGAATACAGGAGCGGCTGCATTTCACAGTCTATTATTTATATGACAGAATGAAGATCTGAAAACATGAAATATAGCCTTAAATTATTCACTTATTCTTTTCACAAAAGGAGAAACCGTCAATCTAACACTACAAGACTTCAAGTACATTTCTAAAGGTTTCATGAAAATTGCCTTATTTATCAAAACTTTATTCCCTCCGTTTGTTCATTAAATACTGTAGCTTTGCATTAAGGTCAAGCAGTGTCAACCAATTACTGTTGTTGGAGAAGTCCTACTTTCTTAATACTCAAAGAAACCATGGTATATAGTGAATTATTTTAATAGGCAAACTGAACACTGTTTACTCAAAGCACATTTCAACCATAAAAATGTATTTTAAGGGTTTCTATCAACAATCAATTACAGTACTATTTATTATCACAGCAGCATTAAGCATGATTCTTTGTCTGCTTAAATGCCAGTTTTTAAAAAATTACATCTATTTTAGCATTTTCAGCAATATTCTGTTCTTAGCTCATACTAAAGCAACGTAACAAAAAATAAGTGACCTATAAAGCAAACTGTAAGGTAAAGGATAAACCACTGAATTTTAAAGAGACAATATAAATTGTTATAAACATTCTGGCTTCTGTCCTCATTCTCTGTTGGTGGGCAAGGGGGCTTGACTCATATGACAGACCTGAAAAAAACCCCACCCTGCCTTCACTGCTCCTAATTTTATAGTTTTATTTTAGGGCAAAATCTTCTGTCTTGCAATATACAAGACCAGGTGAACAACCGATGAATGATGGCTTCTGAGTGGTTACACACAGATTTATTAAACACCAAGAAAAGGCCACCCATGGGCTACCGTACCAAATACCGAAGTCACAGTCGTTCCGGATAAAAGGACTTACATAAGATATTTTGATGTAACAATCTGGAACAGAGGCCCCCTTGCACTAATTCAATCTTTTCCCCAACCCATTTCAATGGTCTGTGGTTCAAAAGGCTAGAATGATGATTTTAGCATGTAATCACCTCTATCTCCACACTTCACATAAACAAAATTTTGGATCTCATTTCCCTTTGGAACTGAGCTGTTTGCTCCCCATATCACCTAGTATCTAAGATGTGATGAAAGAACACTTGACTTTCTGATGGTAACCTTTGAAATCTTACTGCTATGAGCCCAACTGTGCCCTTCTGAAGTTACAGAACAAGAAAAAACCAAGGAAAATTTCTTCTACACATCCTTTTAGCTTGTCTCACTAGAAAAAAAAGTTTTCATCCATGTCCTGTATCAGTGATCAATGAGATTTACAATGATACAAGACACACACACACACACAATTGCTACAAACAAGTAGGAGAGGAAATAACAAAAGAAATGGGAAAAAAAAAAAAGCCACCTGAAAAGAGTCATGCCGAAAATTATGGAGGAAAAGAGATGTAACAGTAGGATCTGTTGTCTTATTATTTCTAAGAGATAAGAATAAAGAAAAACAAAAGAAGTAGAAAAGAAAAAAACAGTCAAAAAGAATCCAACTTAGAACAAGCCCTCTCCTGTCCCCCCAGGTGGGCTAAGTCCCACCTACAAGTTCCAGTCTACCAGTGAAGCCCCAACAGATTTTAGAACCAATTACTGCACAACGAAATTTCCAGAAGATTATATAAGTCAAAGAAAGAAATACAGATCCCTTCAAACTCATCTAAATTACTTCACTGGAAGGGTGTTAACTGGCTTCATGGATGAGAGGTAACAGTAGATATACAAGCTTGAGATTAGAGAGATTTTAAACATGTTCTGCATTGTTGTTGCCAATAAAACGAAATACTGTCCAGACACAATCACCGTAAACTGGACACAAAAATGATTGAAATCAGAGAACAGTTGTTCTTGAAAAGAAATTTTTGACAGCTCTGTCAAACCAGATATATATTTCAAATGGATCTCAGAGACAGCTGTTTAGGTCTGTTTCTAGCTGGTATTTTCATAACAATTCTAGTGACTCGAAGGCAGTATGGTTATAGAATCAGCAGATAATACAATGCTGGGAGAAACTAGCAGCACCTCAGAGGACAGGATCTGATTTCTGAATGCTTTTGAAAAATGGGACATAAGGTCAGAAATCAACAAGGTGATTCCATAAAGACAAACCTGAAGTGCTACATTTAGAAAAGATGCATCATAAACATGAACACAAAACAGACCAGCAATGAAACATTACACAGGGAAGCAACGGAGAGAGAAGAATACACATCAAAAGAGTAAATTTTGTGGAATTTTACAAAAAGACATCTCACTGAAATAGGTTGGCGTGCATGTGACGTGTATGTGGGTGTGCGCACACACGTATGCACATGCGTGTGAAGAGCTGATAACTACTCTTTTCCATCTCTTACTGTCCTTTATACAGTTTTGGACATCATAACTCTTAGAAAGATGGAGGAAAACTATGAAAAGTCAGCAGGAGCTGACTTCTAGGAGTGCTGGGGTATTTCACTCACTGAAGCTTCTCACAAAAAGGTTTGATCGATATACTTGATGCTGCTGCAGGGAAGACTGTAGAAGATGGCAATCTGTGATCTTCCAGGCAATACATCTCTCCAACCCCAGTCCACCTGCCACAGTCACCCACAGCAGAGACGGAAGGAAAAGGAAGGCTGCCTCTGTGAGTCTTCAACAGCATAAGCTCTCCCACTTAGCCGTCTTTAGTCTCTCATATTCAAAACCATCACTTCAATTTCCTTTGTTAACAGACAGGTGGAGAAGAGATTATTACTCTGCCTAGCCGCTTTTAAATTTCCTCGACAAGAGCCAATACTAGATTGAGCACATCTGTGGGTAACTTTTCCTGTTTTATCATTCTTTGGCTAGAATAACCTAGTATTTCATGTAAGAAAAAACGCATCGCTGATCATTTTTATTTTTATGCTACATGTGTGTGTTCTTAAAGGGAGCATGAACAACTTTGTATATGAAAACCTAATGCACAAATAGTGTAGTTAAAGAAATGATATCCTGAATCGTACAACATGAAAACAAAGTGTTTTTGCAAGGCCACCTTTCCCTGTGCTGGCTTCTTCAGCTATTTCATGGACAGCTCTTAAAAATTCCTTACCTTATGTCCTGTAAGAACAATTGAAAATTGTTTGCAGAATCAAAGTGGCATGCTAATCAACCGCTCTCATTCTGTGAATTAGAGAACAATCTTCAGCTTTACAGGACATGTGGTTTCAGTACAGTGGATCAGATGTAATGGACCTTCTGTAGTGATGAAACCATCCTTGTGAGGACGGAGAGAATAAGCTCTGCTTTTCTAGATCCATCAGCTCTACTGGATAACACTAGCCAGCAGTGGGAGATATGGAGGTGGGTTGTAAGATAAGGAACAGGCTAAAGGCAAGAAGAGCTGTTATAATTATAGCTGGGAACACAGAATTTGTTAAAGGAAGTCTACTGTATAATTACATTTGAAAATTTAGCAAAATGCCCAGAGGCTGGCTTGCAGCTGTCAGGAACTGGTAATGCTAGAGTTCTGCTCAGGAGGCAACCACTACTGCAGCTAAGCACACCTCCCTGTAGTTGGGCTGACTTTGATAAGGCAAAGGAATGACTTCAGCTAAAATTAGTAAAATTACGCAACACATGAAATTATACCTATTCTCATTGAAAAGTGTTCACAGACTGGGCACTATTTTAAAGGAAATTAAACGTAAACCTGCTTGTTTCGATACTACATTAAACATATTTTTGGAAGGGTGACAACGGTAATATTTTGTGGATTGCATATTTTATTTAATATTGGTTAAATTCAGAGGGGGCTAAAGATATTAATTCATAATCAAATTAATTTCACCTACAGGCTAGTAGTGGTTTGCATATAATTTCTCACTTTGGTTTATCTGGCCCAATCAAAAGAAAATGAATGACTGAAATGCAGACAGAATGCAAGACTAATAAATAAATAGATAGATAGATATATAGACAGATAGATAAACACATCTGTATATCTGTTTTTTCCTTGGATTTAGAGCTGAAGTGATACTGCTACTGAGAAACAAATGGTAAACTCTAAACACTTACCCGAAGTGGTAACCTGCCAACAAACTGATCAAGTATGAAATATGATTAAGCCATTTTGGAAAAAAGGCAGGATTAAACAATCTTTTAAATTGCTCATTTTATATGAACTTAATGATTCTACTTTAAAAAGTAAATTCTGCTAATTCAAATATTAGCAAATTAAGTGCTGAGTATATTGGAAATTACCAGCCACAAGTATTACTGGTGTTTATTTAACACACATCTGGAAAAAGACTTGAGCAAGAATCATAAAACAGTCCTAAATTTGACCATATTTTGAATTTTTGCAGAATTGAAAATTATGACATCATATTATCATCACAAAAAAAATAAAAAGCTCTACAAGATAGAGCAGAGAGTGCAAGCCTAAACCAAAACTTTATAGTAGAATTATTCCTAAATGCTATGACAGCTGCTTCTTTTATCTCAGACTTACAGTTTTATATGAAATTTAAGTATGTATGTTTACTTGGCTTTATGGAAAGTAAGGAGAGAAGACTGAGGGTTATTTCACCTTTAATTAAACCAGCTACTGCTTCCATTTTCAATAGGTGAAGATTGAAGAAAGTGCTTAAATCCTCAAATAACGTCTAAGTGCTGAAATCATAAGTACAGGCAGCACATCAACTATTCCATATTTGCTCCATCAGGCTAAAGATATTCTTGTTCGATGCCTCATTATTACAATCAGTTTAAATATTACAGTTGTCTTTTCTAGAAAAAGGTAGAAATATTTTCCAAGTAGGCTTTGCTCACTTAGAAAAATGTTCTCAGTTTAAGATGGAATAAAAGTTTCCTTTCTGTGCATCGTCTGGCTTTTGCTCGGTGTAAGAAGACTGTAACAAGACTGCTTTTTGCTATCTACAACATTTCATTTGAGAAGAGGGGAGGAAAACATCTAAGAAATCAGCTATTATACAAATTGCTCTCCTCTAATTTTCATTATATGAAGACGGACGTTTGAAGGGTGATCATTTCAACAAAAAAGGGGCACCTATTGAACATACAAAGTTTCAGTTTTGCTTGACTTACAAATCATCAATCTTTACAATTTAATTTATTCCTTTATTTTCATTTTGAAATTAAAGCATAGTCACTTGAAACATTCAAGCCCTTGAAAGACACACAAATTAAATTTAAATACCTTTTTTTTAAAAAAAAAGAGACATAAAAATTCATTTTGAAAGAAACTTCAAGAGCACAATACTGATTTCAGACAGTGGCCTAGGTTTTATTCAAATATGATTTTCTCAGTCACTTCAAACATTCTAAGCCTTGGTCAATTCTGGTTATACAGATACTGTAACTTAAAAGAAAAATGTCAGGCTTCACAGTGATTTCCTCTACTTCAAGCATAATAGTTTCCTGGTGACTTCTGTCGTATTCATCTGTGTTATACTATATAATGCAGCTTTAAGGACTGCAATGATACTTTCAGGAATGCACAGAGAAGATCACAGTCCCTCACCTAAAATATTACTGTAGAAGAACAAAAGCATTTTCATGAAATAGCTAACCTTCTGTATCAACAATTCCACAGTAAATTATAAGAAAGCAACAAGAATAAATTGCTTATAGTTGCATGTTCTTGCTGTTGCTCTGGACAAAGAAAAGCCTTTAAATTTCGTAATATTGATTTTGAAAGAAAAAGAATGTCTTATATGGAATTTTTCTCTACATCCTATCATGTAAGCACACAAATCTACAAATCTAGGGGACACATCTCTATTTTAATACACATAAAACCCCCAAATATAAAACCAAAAAAGGCAGAATGACCTTCCTTGCCAGTACATAATGCAAAATGAACACTGCTAACACTTGTAGAAAAATACACTCTTTTCAAGACACAAACTTTTAAGCAAAAAGCTTTGTATGGAAATAAAATTTTGCAATATAACTGACAAGTGCTAGTTCCCGAACTACCAAAAAAATGAATGAAATCTGGCTGTGGTTCTAAGTAGCTCTACTTCTCCTGCAACATGATGTTTTTATCATCATAAGCATGGTGTGCATTCAATTCAGTTTTAACACACAGGGATGTACCATACCATACCTCGAATGACCAGTGCTGAAAACCAGTCCCGCTAAAGCTCAAAGGCGGCAAATCAAAGATAGCTTACTGTATCTGTCAAAATTGATGTGCTGTGCATATCTGTACATATGTATAAAAGGCCATCCTGTCCTTTTAGATTATAACTATCTTGAAAAACAGCATTCGCCAGTTTTTTGGTTTAGGTGAGTAGTTATGACTTCTGTTACTCTCATTACTACAGGTACCCGTAACATATGGTAATTTGTGTTGGTACCCTCTCTTATTAGCAATTATCTATGTATCTGTGCACTGAAACCAGCAATTTTCAAGAACATGGCATGGCACAACGCAACTAGATACATTAAGTCAACACTCACTAGAGTTTTAAGACATATGACCTTTACGGTGATGCAGATTATCCATCCACATGAAGGCATACTGTAACATAATGGTACTTACAATGGGAAGAAATAGCCTACTGTTTCTAAAACTGCTTTCAGATACTTTAAAACAGTTTGCCTCTACTCTTTTTCTCATAAACCAGGGGATGTCAAAGAGCATATAAAAATACCTAAATTAAGGAAAGAAAAACAAGAATGCACATTACATATATAAAGTAGTAATAGGCAGAGACAACTTCACTAGGCTGTGACATATGACATCTGGTAGACTATTATCATAATAAATGGGAAAAGTAGGTGAGATTCTGTCAACAGCAAGGTATGAAGAAATGCATCTTCATCAGAATGACAAACATATCTGCCTTTAACAAACAGGTCAAACAAATTCAAGTATGTATGAGTTAAATATTTTCACTCTATTTAAGCCCCTTTTTGATTTTAACAATTACACTGAAGCATAATGTCTTCATTTATCAGAGATATGTATTTATGTAATTTAATTTCTTTTTAGTAAGGATAAATTAACCTTGCTAATAATCAATGGCTAAAAACTCACAAGAAACAGCCTATTACTTTTTCATACTTTTACAAATCACTTTAACTATGCAAAACAGTAACTTAGATTGTCAAACTACAGTCTAAAAATACTATACATTGATCTGTGACTCCTCCAAGTATCACACAGGTGTTGAAATAGCTTCAGCTCTGCAGCTGATGAACCTGAATGGTAAAACCACCAATTTCATGAGATCATACTATGTAATAGCATGTGTGAGCTACAAAAAAAAAAAATTATCATGGAAGAAAAAGGAAACTGACTTTATGAACACAGGTCATGTTCCTACAGCTCATGTTTCTTATGGTTCATTTTGCTTTGTGCTGTATTTTTCAATTTCATGCCGTCAGATGAGAACAAATGAAAAGAACCATCATAAAATTCTTCTTCTATGGAGACTGAAAGTTGTCACTGGGCACTTTAAAAAAAGTTACAATATTGTCTTTTTATTTGTGAATAAAGGCAAGACCTAACTTATATTTAGCCCTTTCAAAATTAGACATATATACCTGCAAAGTAACATTTACCAGATTATAACAATTTATTGCATGTAAAAAAGTAGCAGAAGTTTCAAAGTCACCAACTGAGCAGTCGACTCACAATGGGTTTTTGTAACAGTCACAGATGGAAGAATTCAGGAAAGTAAATGGAAGGGGCTTTTATTTTTTTAACTTGTTTTTGTTATGAAGAGTTACATAGAAAAGTGTATTTTCCCCAGAGGTACTGAAATATAAAATTTTGAACGAAAGGTAGTGGGGAAAAAAGGCTGAACAATAATATCACTGTGTTCCCTGGTGTCCATTTGCTTGATGCCTTATAAGTTTTGGGGTCCTTCCAATGCTGTGCTGGTGAAGACAATTTGTATGATGGTACTTACTTTTAAATAGCTTTCAAGAAATTAATGAGCGATTTGGTCACATATTTTCAGACTTCAGTAGAAGCTGATGGCATTAAGTTATCAGAGAGATTGATTTGGCAATTGTGTCTCTATCTCATGTGTACTCTCACTTCATAACCATTGTCTCTTGTAACACGCTAACACATAAATGAGGCTGATTGAAGTGTAAGGAAGGAAACCACAAAAATGTTGCAATTTCGATAAATTCTAATAAATGCATGATACAGTTTAATGCTGATTTAAGGTGATCTAACAGGAGACTGGCCCAAACGGATACCCCATTTTGTCCCTGTCACTGCCTTGCTCCAGAAGGTAAGTTTCTGCTGTGAACCAACTTGTGTGCAGGCTCTCCCTCTTCCTCCATTCATTGACAAAAGAGCTTGGAAACACAAACGTGTTCTAGACTTCTTCAAGCATAAGAAGCTGGAGCATGAAGAAAGATGGAGTTAAGACAGCTGCTATGTCCAAATAAAGATATGTAACAAAAGTAGAGATTTCCTTTTACATGGGTTGAATGCCTAACCCATTTTGTATGGTTACACTTCTGTTCTCCTGTCAATTTTATTGTTTTTAAATCAATTATCAGAATCATCTGGAAAGTACGATAAATAACTTCCTGCTTTTTCTTTAACAAATCCAAATGAATGCATAAAGACTTGCACAAGAATTTAATAAAGGAGGATGTGGAGAACTAATGCTGCATGAGGTTGGGGTGGGGATGATGTCAGTAAGCTAAGGCCCAGATTTCACTCTTGACGGTAGGTGTTGACACCCATTCTTCAGAAAGCTGGGCAAGTCACATTCTGCTGGAAGCAGTCAGAATGGCACTTCAGAAGTTCTACTTCCCTTTCTGTAGCGCAGCATAGTTGCAATAGGAAAAGTAGATTGTAAATGGACTTAATACCGGGCTCAATCTATTTACTTCACTGAACTCGGGTAAGTGCTTATTGCTCTTCCACTCAGCAACAAAAGAGAAAAGAGAGATTAAAGAAAATACAATAATCCTGGTAGAAGGTAAGTGGTGATAGCCAGATGATCACAATTTTAGTTCATGATAACTCTGTGGTTTTGAAATTCATTCATGCCCAAAACTGAAATAAGAAAATCATCTACTAAACATTATCATCAATATACATGGCTGCATAACTAAAAGTTTTAACTAAAAGATCCATGCTTAACTCACTGTTCTGTCTGAATGAGAGCACAGTTTTGCATCCTGAATCAGTCCCCATAAAGAAGACAGATACGCACATAGCACATCTCAGAATAACACAGTAGCTGTACGGAGGCAGGATCTCCCTTTCCCTCTTAAAACTCTTCCTTAGATGCTTTCTGGAAAGAGACAGGTCTTTGCACATTTCAATAAAATTACCCTTCAGCAAATATGTATTGCCCATCAATTCTACTAGAATCTGCAATGAAACTGGAATAGCTTCACATAATCTGAATAAAAATATTTCTGGCTTAACCATGTTTCTCAGCAGCAGAAGCAGCAAATTTTTGATGTTGAAGGTAAGGAAATTTGTCAGTCCGTATCAGTGGGTTTTGGTGAAGTTCCTTCAATATATTTAGCAGGAGCACGGATAAAAATGAAGCACAGAAAAAAAGAAGTTATAAGTAAAAGAAAATAAGGCATGCTTTCTAAGTTTTCAACACTCAGCTGAAGTTCTCAGTGATTCAAATTAAATTTTTGGGATAGGCAGTCCTAAAGGGCAAGACTTTTTAAGGCTAAGAAATGCTTTAGGAGACAATTAATACACTGAAAGTTTCAGTCTCTGGTCTTGCTGGTAACAGTACTTTCGTCTTTTCAAGCACATCTACTTAAGTTAGAGAGCATTTCACAAATAATGTCTTAACAGAAAAACTGCATCAATTTACTACACTAATCTGTCCATATTTAATAACAGAACTCATATTCAAAACAGCAGTTATACTGAACTCAAGAAGAAGAGTATTTTAAGATAAAAATTATAACTAAATACAGCTGACTTTGGAGAACTGAAAAATAGAAAAGTCACAGTCATTAACTGTTACAGACGCAAGAGAAAGTGAAATAAGGTACGGAAGTTAAAGGAATGGGATATGCTGTATTTCAATATATTTAATGTGGTTTATTTCATTTTATAATCCAAATACACAAACAGATATCTCAAACTCCACCCACGGAAATTATCCAAAATTATGAAAACATTACTATATTATAAATAAAAATATAATCCGATTATTAATGCTAGAAAGCATCAATTTAAGCTCATCTACTTTCAGGAGGGCAAAAATCCAACCAAATGGCCATATTTGTTAATTCCTTAATGCAAACTTAAAATTGATATGGTAAACTTGAAGAACCTGGAAATTTAATCACAGTAACATAAATGACCAGGTAATAGCCAAAAAAATAATAGACCTAGTGCAGATTTTACTCTGTGGCATAGAGTTGTTGACAATACATTCCTCAATAAAGAAAAATTGAATTATAGCCTTAGGGTGGTTTAATTTGGTACAAATTTTGAATAATGTTATATACATTTCCAAAGCAGATGCTAAGAGACTCTACAAGGACACTCAGCTCAATCAGAAGCCAGATTAAAGTTCCATCTGGAACGAAACAGTTCCACAGCTCTATTACAATTAGCAGAGTCACCAATGTCAGGCTCAAAAGTTGGGCGATATGAAACTCTCTTCAAACACAGCTATTAGCACAGAAACCAAACAAGTAGCTCACACATCTTTAAAACAGAACTTTTTAAGCAGTCACAAAATTGTGCTTTTGTAGCTAGGATGAAAACCCTTACTTGTATTATTGTGGTCACGTGAATCACAAAGAGCATCCAGACACACTGATTTTATCTCACCTCTCCCACTGCATGCATGTGGCATTACAAATCACACATATTCAAGTAGCTGCAATACTCAAAGTATCAGCAGGCTGAGAATAGCACAGAAGCTATCTGCATGAAATAAAATTAAAAGATTGATTTCAAATTGCCCTGATCTTTGCCTTCCAAATTCCCAAACTTCTTGTTATGAAACAAAGCATTTTCCCAACATGTCATGCTGAAGAACTGCACCCTGAAGTTACCCATCTTTAGACAAAATAAGAACAGAATTACCTATGAAACCTAATGGCTGAAAGTCAAAGCCTAATTCTTCAAACAAATATTCGATGTAACAGCATTGTCCTAGATTTAAGCAAAAAACAAATTTCAGCTCAAGTTTACTAAAACAAAGTATCCTTTTAAAGCACAATTCATCAAACAGCAGTGCTGATACAGTAACAAACACGTTCAAGACAGAAAAACAAAATATGCCACGTGCCTTAAATTTACTATTTTACCATTTAAATAAATAATGCACCACACAAATAAGCAAGCCTGAATGCAGAAGTTAGAAATCAAATGCCCACATCTTGCATCTCTTTCCCCCCAAATAAATCCACAATGGATAAGTAGAAACACAGACTTAAAAAATTACATCTCATTACACAACATTTTCATCAAGAGAAGACTCCGTTAAAGAGCATATTTATGCTTTTTCCAGTTGCTGGTTACATTAATCAGCCTGATTTCTATTTTGAAATAGTCAGCTCCTAGGTCTACAATGTTAACATCCAGATAAGAGTAAAGTCAAGAAAGAGATAACTGTAGCTACTGTCCAGTTAGCAACCGATACTGTTCTGCAAGGAAGAAGTAAATTTCAACTACCAAAAAGAACAGAGTAACATTCACAATTCTATATTTAGTACTTTAATTAGTGTTCAAATACTACCCAATAATCTCCATATCAGAAATTTAATCTTCTAAATCTTTAGAGGGAAAAATAACAGTCTGGAGGAACAATGCAACTTTGTCCTTAGTCTGACTGTTGTTATTTCTGAAAATAGCCCACAAGAGATCTATTGCCAACACCATGCAGCAGGATGGAGGCATTTAGAAGAAACAAACAGGAAAGTCTGGTGGAAATCTACATAGAGAAGCAAGATGCCAAAATTAAGATCACTGCAACCCAATCAGTGCCTTTAACAGAACATTACCATCTTAAGGCAGCAGTCAACAAGAGGTCACACCAGAAAGGGTCAAGGGCATCCTGAAACTCCAGTACTGATGAAACCATGGTGAAATGATCACTGTATTTCAGCCCCACACATAAACATAGAGGCCCACCAAAACAGCCAACTTCCCTATTAGTTAACACCGGTTTTCTGAAAAATTAAAAAATAAAATAGCACCCAAAAATTAAAATGTTAATTGACAGAAAGCAAAGTATTATAATTGAAACATATGTCTCAAAGCCTGGGCTGGGGCCACACCACAAGCCTAGGGAGTCTTTCCAACAGCATCCAGGAAACCATCCAATTCTTCCTCAAAGAAATATCCACGGTGGTAACTGATTATTCATGACAGAGAAATGTTTAGATAGCATACATGCTGGTAACCAACTGACTGCAGTGATATACAGTGAAGCATGTGCCTCAAAAGGTTTCTCCAAAAATTATCTTTCTCAATGCAGAATACATAAAAGCATGATCAAGATCAGGCATATATATATAAGGTTTTGCAACAATAAGGAACTATTTTGCTCATTTCCACAAGTAGCAACCAGCCACACTTTCAATCTTCAGCAAGTTGTTGTTTGTGTTTTTTTTTGTGAAGCTCTGGACTGTAACGTAAAGATTTCCAAATCTGATCTATGTGACTGTGACTCCCATGATCCCAGATCTGTGACCCCCACGGCAAAGTCGTGAACTTATGTAACTTTGGACAGAAACAGTGCAGTAACTGAAGAATCTTTCCTTCCCCATTCAAATATTCAGTAATCTAACAGCGAGCAACATCACCAGTGGTAGTTTGCTCCTCAGTACAACGTTACCTGTCCCTAAGACACTCATGACATGACTTGACACAGGCCAACTACCAGCTTATTTAGCTTCACACCAAGCAAGGGACTGAAAGCACTTCACAGCATTTCTGAATGATCTTTTTGTCAATGAAGAGGAAAAATATTAACTTTCACTACTCTGTATATCTTAGCAGCTCTTGCCTAATGATGAACTCTCACCTACTTTAAAAGGTGTGACAAGTCCTGGTGATTGAATGACAGTGATTTGAGTTATTCTGGTAGCAAACTCCAAACAATTCCCAGTAGTCCCTCATCTGTGAAATTTCTAAAGTATCATTTCTTTTTCTGCTCCTTCTCAAGATTTACATGCAACTGTTCTGGAACTTGATACACAGGCATAGCATTAACAGTGTACCAATACACCATTCCAGCTGCCTCCTCTGACCATGCCACCACCTTAAAGCAGTTGGAGAGAACCACCTCACAAACGAACAGCTGGCTGATGTTGAACCCTGTGAAGAGACTGGCTAGGCAATGGTCAAAAGAAAACAACTGAAAAAGTACTTTAGTAGGCATTTTTTTAAAAATAAAAAATTGGTCAATCTACCCTGTAGCTTAGCAACACACTTACATTTTTCGTTGATGCTAACCTAGTATTTGGCAGCATCTGCAGAAAAAACACTTATCACCTCTTCTCTTAGCTGGAAAACTCTACTCCATTCTAGCAATGACTAGAAGTTATTCAATTATTCATATCTTCATCATCAGCTACAGCATATTTCAAGATCAAGGCGTAAAACGCTGGTTTTGTGCTCTCTCTTCTGTGCAATTGCTTGGCTTCAGTTTAAATGACTACCCAGAGTTACATGGGGAAGAAAATTCCCTATGATTAGAAAGACAAAACTCTTTCACATGAAGGACTGAACTTTCTTGGATTGGTCCAAGACCACAAAATAAACATTCCCAGCATGTACCAACCACCATGAGCATCAGCACCAAGTACCAAAGTACATTTCTTGCTTTTGCTAACCTACACATCAAAATGTTTTTAAAACACTTAATACAAACCAAGACTCTCTTTTGATAACACTTCTTCCCTTGGAAGAGAGTGATAGAAGACAGTACTTACTGCACTGCTGGATCACTGCCCAACACCACTATGGGGAAGATGGCATCAGACCTCAGCAGAGAGGCAAAATCCCAGTCCACCTCTGTATTACATTTGTCTGCCAACAGCTGCCACGTTCCTACTGCCCTCCCTACTATTACTAGTGGAAGTTTAGCCCTCTTTTTATACCATTCACTTCACACTGTCATTCCAAGGAAGTGAACTCTAAAAAGCTGACAATCGTCTTCACACATGAATCCCTTTTCATTGGCAAATACCTTTGCTGTGCTTTCTGGATACCTGCTTTAAATGACAGGCATGACAGACTTAAAAACTGGTCTAATGTGAAAGACAAAGGGCTGTATCTTTTTTTTTTTTTTTTTCCTATTCAGTTCTATCTTCTACTGTGTTCCACAGCTTTTTAGCCAAAATTGTTTTGAACAGTTGATTGCACTCTATACAGTATACTCCTCCTACCCCTTACAGTAGAAATATACTAAAGAACTACAGCAAATTAGATATGTATGACCTCCCATGCCTGAATCAAGGTTAGCTATCCTCAGGATATTCTTCCAGACATACTCCTACCACAAGTCTTAAAATACTTTCCAATAATTACCCTATGAGTGATGTAAGGCTTACTAACTCTATTAATTTATCACTATTTTCAACAGCAGTGAAAAAGGATTCAATATTTGGGAATAGCTCCTAAAATTAACTGAATTGGAAAAGAAAACGCACTACATAGATATTTATAGAAGTGATAAACTGTCTTTAAATCAATATTTTAATCACTGTATGCAGTCTAGTTTAACGAATCAACATGTCTTCACCAGCAATCTGGAATTCACACTCTTCTTTTTTAAGGAAAACAGGAATAACATTCTTTACTTTACAGTTTGCCTTTAGCACCCAAATTACCTTGACTACATTATTTGATTCTGCAGTACGCAAAGACGAATCACTGTCTGTTGGAGGAAAGCTCTTCTATGTCACCTTTTTTTCTGGAAATGCATGTAAGACAATTAAGAAGCAAACTTATGGAGATAGAATCCATGTTTAGATTAGAAAAGACCTTTAATATCATCAAGTCCAACTGTAAACCTAACACTGTCAAGTCCACCACTAAACCATGTCCTTAAGCACCACACCTATGTGTCTTTTAAATACCCTAGGGATGGCGACTCAACCACTTCCCTGGGCAGCCGGTTCCCAGGCTTGACAACCCTTTCAGTGAAGTAAGTTTTCCAAAAATCCAACCTAAACCTCCCCTGGTGCAACCTGGGGCTACTTCCTGTCCTATTGCTCGTTATCTGGGAGAAGAGATAGACACCCCTGTCGCTACAACCTCCTTTCAGGTAGTTGTAGAGAGTGATAAGGTCTCCCCAAGCCTCCTTCTCTCTAGGCTAAAAACAACCCCAGTTCCCTCAGCCACCCCTCATAAGACTTGTGCTCTAGACCCTTCACCAGCTTTGCTGTCCTGCTCTGGACACGCTCCAGCACCTTGGTGTCTTTCTCGAAGTGAGGGGCCCAAAACTGAACACAGAATTCGAGGTGAAGCCTCACCAGTGCTGACTACAGGGGGGTGATCACTGCACTGGCCTAGTCCTGCTGGCCACACTGTTTCTGATAGGAGCCAGGGTGCTGTTGGCCTTGGCCACCTGGGCACACTGCTGGCTCATGTTCAGCGAGCTGTCGACCAGCACCCCCAGGTCCTTCTCTGCCAGGCACTTCCTAGCCGCTCTTCCCCAGGCCTGTAGTGCTGCGTGGGGTGGTCGTGACCCAGCTGCAGGACCTGGGACTTAGCCTCATTGAACTTCATCCAGTTGGCCTCAGCCCATGGATGCAGCCTGTCCAGATATCCCTGCAGAGCCTTCCTACCCCCAAGCAGATCAACACTGCTCGAGGGTGCACTTGATCCCTCATCCAGATCACTGAGAAGGATATTAGCCAGAACTGGCCCCAATACTGAGCCCCGGGTGACTGGCCACCAACTGTATGTAACTCCATTCACCACAACCCTTCAGGCCCAGCCATCCAGACAGTTACTTAACCAGCGAAGAGTACCTATGTGGTGTGTGATGACACTCAAGATGATCTGCTCCATAACTTTCCCCGGCACCAAGGTCAGATGGACAGGCCTGTAGTTCCCCAGGTCCTCCATCCGGCCCTTCTTGTAGATGGATGTCACGTTCGCTAACCTCCAGCCATCTCCTGGGTTAGCCAGGACTGCTGATAAGTGATGGAAAGCGGCTCATTGAGCACTTCTGCCACCTCCTCAGTACCCTTGGGTGATCCCAGCCAGCCCCACAGACCTGTGTGTGTCTGAAGTGGAACAGCAGGTCACGGGCCGTTTCCCCTTGGATTGTGGGGCTTCATTCTGCTGCCTGTCCCTGTCTTCCAGCTCGGGGGCTGGGTACCCCAGGAACGACCGGTCTTACTGTTACGGACTGAGGCAAAGCTGGCATCAAGTACCTCAGCCTTTCCCTCATCCTTTGTCACCATGTTGCCCCCACATCCAATATGGGATGGAGATTCTCCTTAGCTCTCCTTTTGTGGCCAGTGTGTTTATAGAAACATTTTTTATTGTCTTTGATGGCAGTAGCCACATGAAGTTCTAGTTGGGCCTTTGCCCTTCTAATTTTCTCCCTGCATAACCTCGTGACATCCTTGTAGTCCTTCTGGGTTGCCTGCCCCTTCTTCCAAACTTTATAAACTCTCCCTTTTTGTCCTGAGTTCCAGCCAAAGCTCTCTGTTCAGCCAGGCTGGTCTTCTTCCCTGCCAGCTCGTCTTCCGACACATGGGGACAGCCTGATCCTGCGCCTTAAGATTTCCTTCCTGAGGAATGTCCAGCCTTCCTGCACTCCTTTGCCCTTCAGGACTGTGTCCGTCTGAGGGACTTTGCCAACCAATCTCCTAAACGGGCCATAGTCTGCCCTCTGGAAGGCCAAGGCAGCAGCTCTGCTGACCCCTCTCCTTCTCCGAGAACTGAAAACTGTTATTTTGCGATCACTATGCCCGGGACGGCCTCCAGCCATCACATCACCCACCAGTCCTCCTCTGCTCGCAAACAACAGGTCCAGCGGGCACCTTCCTTGGCTGGCTCCCTCCCCAGCTGTGTCAGGAAGGTATCTTCCACACACTCCGTGAACCTCCTAGATTCTTCCCTCTCTGCTGTACTGTATTTCCAGCAGATGTGTGGGAAATTGAAGTCCCCCATGAGAACAAGGGCTAGCGATTGTGGACTTCTCCCAGTTGCTTATAGAATATTTTGTCTGCCTCATCCTGGATGATATTCAATAGAAGTCATAATGGATTAGGTTCCTTTCTCTTTCATAACATAAGGAAGTTTTTAAAAGGTAAAATAATCACAGCTTTCTAAGAGTACTTTCACCTATGCTGTGAAGTTAATTGACAGAGTATTTTGTGGAAAACTTTGTTATGAAAAGATAATATACTGTGAAAAATTTCCTTTAGTTTCTTTTCCTGTTTAAGGAAGCCCACATAACTGATCCTATCTATCTTTTATCATCTCCAAGTCAAAAAGCTAAATGCCATACTGTAAAGATGCACACATCTGAAATACTTAAGTTAAATATTATTCCTTCTAAAACATATTTAAAATAAAAATTGAAATATCTGCAATCAATTTTAGGGCATAAAACTATTTATGAAAATTAATTTACATAAAAACAACAAAAGATAAATCACTCTGTATGTTTGCTGCTATAATCTCAAAGAACTACCAAAAGGGAAAATTAAATGAAGTTACTAAGTGGCATTTCCAAAACAAACAAAAGGAGCTATTTCTTCACAGAGTTAAAAGTCAAGCCATGGAACTCCTTGCCACAAGACATTAAAACTTTACAAAGGTTAAAGTGAGCACATTTTTGGAAGAAAGAGAAAACTGGGGTGGGGGAGCAGGAAGGTTCCTGGATAAAAAGTGATTCTCCTTGCCCAAAAGCTTTCAGATCTCCAGGATAGCATATGAGGGAAATAATGTCACGCACTTCCTCAAACTTCTCCTTAAGAATTATTCCTCAGACAGGCTGGAGAAAGATGACTAGGTTAGAAGTATGTTCGGTCCGAGTCACTGTGGTTGCCATAAGCCTCACTGCCAAAGGTATAAAAAAATCCGAAAGATAGGTTGAAAACCTGGAAATAGTTTGCTCAATGACTTATCCAGCATCTCAGACTGTGACACGCTAAATATCATATCTGATTTTTCCACATTTTTTGACAGGGGGAGTTCAATGACTTTCAAAGTTGTAAACCAACAGAGAAGGCAGGAAGACTTGTTCTTATGTTTTAAATTAAGGAAAAAAGTATGTCTAAAGATAATTTTTTTTTCTTAAGCACAGTTAACAGTTCAGTTTATTATAAGCAATATCTCATGAAATAAATCCATTTTCATTTCAAAATGCATTTTTTTAATTTCTTCCTCTTTTAACATATACCCAGCAAACTTACCCTGTAAATGATGTTACGTTTAAAAAAATTACCTATTGCTATCTTTGTGCACTTAACATGAACTGGACATATATTGGATTTGAATTAATTTTATTAGTTTTAAAATAGGAATTTTAGAAGTCCTAAAAATACTTTAATTGATTTTCCATTTTCATGCAAAACTATAAAAATTACTAACTTTGTAAATGTTAAGGTCTGTAGTTGCTTTAAAAAAACGCACAAATGTACCAATTCTGTTTAGCAATAAATAAATACAAAACTACTACAGCAAAAGTACTTCTACTTGAAAACCAACATTTACTATGGACACCACCTTTCTTTGGGAACACAAGAAAGTAAAAACACAACAATTAGCATCCACGTATGTCTAGATGTTCAAACCATGAAGAAATGACTGATTCAAGCTGTACAAAAAATTCCATTCATTTCTGTTACCATCAGATACACAATGCCTAACGAAGCACTCTTTAATAGCAATGCAATTATAATAATACAGATTAGGTCCTACAGCCTGTCCTTTCTATACTGTCACCAGTGGTTGTAGATAATGGACACTGATACAATAACAAAAGCTTCCAGGAAACCAAATTTAAAAAAAACTGTCTCCCCAGACAACAAGAACACCTTGTCAGAGCTTAGTATGTTTTTCTGGCACCTAGTATCTACTTTCTGGAACTCGGAACAGATGTATTCATGGAGCTTTCTTAAAGTTCACAGATCTAGAGCTGCAATTCTGCAGGTATCTCCGTACTGAAGCCATCTGAGGAAGCAAGGTGACTGTGCTTGGTATTTCCATCTGATTCTTTTCTGATGTACAGGAGCACAATGAAAAAAATAAGTCTGTCTGAACAAGATTTAAAGCAAGAAAACAAAGCTCTTTTAATTCTGGTTTTAGTCAGCATGGTCACTTCTCTGATTTGTCTTGAACTAGTTATCTGGGTTAAAATACCACCACTTCCAATGACAAAGATTTCACCTGAAATTCCAAGCCGGGATCACTAATGGAAAAAAGGAAATATATATTAAAAAGCTCTTGAATTTTTTACCTTCCACAGATTGGAGTTGTACATTGTATTGACTCAGAATGTTTAGAATTCAATGGTATTTGGCCGGATTAGGTTAGGAAGATAATGGAAAAGATAATAAAAACTTACTGTATAATTGTTAAGTTATAGCATTCAGTATTTATTAGCAAGTCTTTCAGCACTGTGTGCAAGATGCACCCTTCCGCCAGTAACAGAGACATGGAAGAGAATCAACACCTTTAAGCTGACTACTTGATGCACTCTAATTTTTTAAATAAATGTAATCTTAAAATTTTGCCATCCTCTCCCCAAGATGAGCAGAAATGGAATACATGAGTGCTTGCACAACCAGGAACTCCCTCCTCCCTGTCCTTCAGACAACACAAAAAGCTCAACTTTCTATAACTTTTCTTTTCTGAGACATCTTTCTGAGATGACCAATTTAGAAGCTTACAAGAAACGCAGATAGAATGGCATTACATTTTACCACTTTTCCATTTGGGAAAGATGAGTATTTTCAGGGTAGGCCTGGTTCTTTTGCCTCAGAGAAAAGGGTGGTCTGACTGCACCTAAATGAGACAATGCCTAACAATGCTATTATCAGTGGCATAAAGAAACAGCTGCCTTCCACTAACCCGTCCCAGTTCATTCATTCTTCATCATTCATCCTACTTTCAGCCTTTTTCTACAAACAACCTTGAGCTTTCCAACATTTTGCTCCCACTCCTTCTTGAAAATCACTCCAGTGCTCTTTCTAAATGTTCTCTCCAGTCTTCCAGCTACTTTCCTCTGCTTTAATCTATTTATTCAAGTGTTGCATGCTGAGGATCAATAGGGACTTTGTACATGCAATTATAGTTTTAAATGAAGACTTTCTGAATAAAAGCAGTAGAAGAGTTTAACAAGTGACAAAGTCAACTGATACGGAAGTCTGTCTCCTCTGTAACTTCAGCACTAGTTCCAACACAATCCTCAAAATCTGAGGATGAATACCTTCTGCAGAAAGATGAAAGGAAGCCAGCCTTTCAAGGGTACATTTACACTCACACAGATACGTCACCCCTCATCCTGTTCCCTCAGTGGTTCAATCGATGATATCTGAATGTACATTATGTCAATAAAATTCTAAATAAATCACAGATTTTATCTATTTCATGCATGCAGTGAAAAAGCAGCTTAAAAAATGGGGGAAGGGGTGACTGAGGAAAGTAATTCTCTTTCCAACCTGAGGAAACTTTAGACAAATTTGCCTTTGATAATCGACTGAACAAGCTGCACTGCAAGCATCAAGGGATGGTGCAGGGATATCTAGCAGGTGCTGCAGTTTATCACAAAACCGTCTAAAATAATTGGAAGTGACAACCAGCACTACCACAAATGATTTATTAGTCTTTCACTCAGCTTTTCAGCTTCCTCAGGGCCAGAATAAATAATTTACCAACTCTGTATCTTCCAATCATTAATTCTTCCCTGTGCATCCAAACTACATTTAACTCTGCTGGGTTCAGTGGAATTAAAAACACAATATGAAGACTTCCCCCTGCCCCCCCCAAGTATAGTATTATCTGACTTTATCTAAAAGTAAAATTGTCAATCAAAATTTGTATCGGTGATAGGAGGATTAGAGCTAGCAACTAACACTGCGTTACAAAATATCTGCTGAATAAAATGAAAGTTAAACTGAACAGATATCAACAATGAAATGCTCCCAGGGGGTCAGGCGTGTTCTCAAGATATAAAGAACTGACAGTGTCTGAAGATATTGATTAGCATTGTTTTTCTGATCCATAAACTAACGTTAGTTACAGACAAACATCTTACGTGTCCCACATGGTAGATGCATGATGAAAACACTGGACAGAAAACATTCAGAAAATAAATTAAAAAGGAGATGTGGGCAAAATGGATGGATTAAGCACGAACAGAATTCTGTTCTGTAAAAAAGCAACACCTTTTGAGGAAATACATTAAAGATACAAGATTTACTAATGCCCTTGTGTTCATATCACAAAAAGCAATTAAAAGAAGAGCATGATACAAGGCAGACTTAGAAACCTGTAGTATAAAATGGCATAAAACCAAAGTACACTTTCAAATTTAAAACAGAATATATAAGGTACCATATTCCTATTAATTATGTAGAGAAAACACAGAGAAAACAAAATCACACCCTAAATCCATTTTTGATGTAAGCTAGTCTTCTCTCATTAAATCAGCATCTATGATTAAAACCAAGATCATTTTTGGTACATAATGTATTGCATTGTTAGAGCAGCATCTGTTTGTTGCACAGCAACACATTTTTCAGCTTTAAGAAACTGTACTCACATAGAAGAAACAATCCGGACTTTGAAGATACAAAAATATTTTTACTTCCTAAAGCATTTTGTACTAAAGGGGTTAATAACATTAACGTGCTAATATTTTGCATTCCAAGAACAAGCTTCAAGCTGTTAGAAACATACAGAAGGAGATTTTCATGGTACTAACAGCTTTCTCTCAGTCCTATGGGACTGAGACAACTCAAACTTTAAGTGCTTAGAAGAAAACCTCTGTAAAGCTACAAAGGCTAATCAATAGGGCTTTCACCAAACGATAATACAGTCTGAAATGAAATAAATTGCCCATAACAAAAATGCCTTACCCTTTTTCTCATCATTAATCTCAATATAAAGTACAGTATGAACTACAAATCCAAAAGAGCTGACATACATATATGTTTTCACACAACTTTTAACACACAAAAAAAATCACAAATACAATAAATTTAATATTATTTATTTGAAAGCAATTAATCATCCTCTGTATTTCTGAAACATCAATTATTCTTTTTAGTAAGACTGTAAAATCTGTATTCCAATTTTACTGCACAGTAGGGTATTTCCTTCCTTCATTTAAAAACAGATCATCATCTGCTGTAACCAACCAAGCACAAGCTGAACCCAACCTCCTGAAATTTTCAAGAGAATGGACACTGTTATAAGACCTGCATTTTTTAATCACTATGGCAAGGGATGCTCTAAAACACTCCCAAATCTAAAAACTCTGCAATATTGAAAACAGAACAAAACTTTGAGAAACTAAATCACAGGCAAAGTATCGATATCTATACTATCCTCAGCAGCTGGGCCAAAAAAGACTTCAAAGAACTCAAGTCTTAGTAGACAGAGGGAACATACTTTGGGAAGCCTACCAAAGATAAAAATATACTTGATCCCAGCATCTGATCACTAAGGAAAAAGTTATTTGCCCTTGGAGTCAGTTATCTAGATTTATAAGAAAGTACGTACCTGTGGTCATATTTTAAAAAATTACTAAGTACGTTGCCTGTTGCTCATACAACCGGGACATGGGTCCTATAAATAAAGAGATCCAGGAAGCTTTTTTTTTCATTTAACTTTTGATGCCAACTTATTATGGCATCTGTCTTGAACAAGTGCATAGACTTTTCGACTTGGAGAAAAATGGATTTGGATACCAATTCCCTTAATAAAAGTATTGAATGCAAGTATACAGTGAAGTTTTATTGCTGTACAGGTTTCCTTGTAAGTTCAAAAAAAGCCCCAAAACCCAAACACAAAAAACCTATGTGTCCAGACTTCACTTCCTGAGTTTGTTCATGCTATTATGCAAAAGTGTTCCAAAGTGATACCTAGTAGCAGAAAATAATAGGCCAATGTAGAGGTTGAAACAGTTTTTGTAAGAAAACAAGATGCAATACTTGATCCTTTTCTGATTAAAATCTAAGTACAGCTGTTGATCTAATCAGGAACTTCTCAAATGACATTTCTCACATTTTAAGTATTAAATTTTCTTCAAATGTTAAAGTAAAAAAGTGCAGAGTATCCTGGCTTCAGCTAGGATAGAGTTAGTTTTCTTCTTAGTAGCTAGTATGGTGCTGTGTTTTGGCTCTGGTGTGAGAACAATGCTGATAGCACAGTGATGGTTCTAGTTGTTGCTGGGTGATGTTTATATATATTAATCAAGGACTTTTTGGTTTCTTGGGCCCTGCCAGTGAGAGGGCTGGAGGGGCACAGGAAACAGGGAAAGGACACAGCCAGGACAGGTGACCCAAACGAACCAAAGGGCTATTCCATACCATGGGACATCATGCTTGGTATATAAACTGGGGGAAGAAGAAGGAAGGGGTGGAACATTTGGCATTATGGCATTCGTCTTCCCGAGTAACCCTTACGTTCAATGGAGCCCTGCTCTCCTGGGGATGGCCGAACACCTGCCTGCCAGTGGGAAGTAGTGAATGAATTCCTTGTTTTGCTTTGTGTACATGTGTGGCTTTTGCTTTACCTATTAAATTGTTCCTATCTCAACCCTTGAGTTTTACATTCCTTTCTGATTCTCCTCCCCATCCCTCTGGGTGAGGGGGAGTGAGCGAGGGGCTGTGTGGTACTTGGTTGCTGGCCGGGGTTAAACCATGACACAGATTAAAAATTAGGGGTGAGAAGTATTAAATCCAATGAGGAAAGTAAACCAGCCTTAATTTAAACAATTAGAAAGTGTCACTGAAATCTTCACTGCCTGCACAAGAATTCCAGGTAAGTGTATAAGAAATTCTCATACACAATTCTCAGTGCATAAGAAACGAACTGCATTTCTTCACGTGCTTATCAGTTCTGGGTCTATCTACAGTCAGTATGTCTGCTTTTAAGAAATGTCCCGAGGGAGAACTGGGTAAATTTATAATTGTATTTACCCCAAAAGAAGAATCATGTTAGCAAATGTCAGTTTTGACAAAACAGCCTCACCTGGGGCACAGGTTCACAGATTTTCTCACTCTTAAGTCACTCATAGCGTGATTTTTCACCTCCATCAATCTACTTTCCTTTTCTCACATTTTTTCATCACAGCTATTTGTACATTCTGACAAAACCTTGAGATGAGGAAGAAGAAAGGAACACTCAAGTTTTATCTCCATTTTTCCATTCAGTAAAACTGTCACCTCCACTTTACCAAAAGAAAGTGAGGCAGAAGAGGGCTGTAGAGCACATGTGGCAGTGAGTTAGGAACCAAACTTGGTATCTTCTGACTCTCACAGCAAGGCTCTCTGTGGTATACAAATCAACAACGCACCCACCATTACCATTTTGGGAGGAAGCATAGGTTCAACGTCCTGCACTTTAACCTGAGCTACCAAAGACCCTTCTCTGACCACCATCCACAAAAAAATAGCAACCAGAGGTAACTACAAGGTATGGAAGGTAAAACAAAGTTACGAATCCTGCTAGGTACATTTCTGAATAGGAAGCTTAAACAAGAAATTTTCAACAGACTACAACAAATGAGACACTTCTGTTTAGGAAAATGCTCATACGAGTTGTTTTCCTTCCAAAACCAGTGCTTGCAAATAATTTTAAGCAAAAATACCAACTATAAAACAATGTCTGTAAAAATCCATGCAAGCTATTAAGAATCAGACCATTTCTTGATCTGATTCAGGGTTGCAAACCAAAGTCTGGACTGTCACTAGATGTTGAATTGACCTCCGAGTCATCTGAATTAATTGTCATAAGGGCTTCAAACCACCTGAAGACTGCGGGGAAAAGAAAAAAAAACCCAAACAAAACCAAAACCAAGCAGCTCACTCCCAGATGTTTCATTAGTAAGTCAACCACACCAACTTAGAAATACTTGGGGGGGGGGGGGGGGGGGGGGGGGGGGGAAGTAAAAATAACCTATTTTCCACCTCCTCTTGAAGGAGACTTTTGATTGTTTGATTTTTAGTTTTAACATGCAAGTCACTCAGCTAGCCAGTCCAGTCAAGCCAGAAACATGTAAAAGTCTGATTCTGGAGAAAAATTTTCATTATCACAACTCAGAGATGAATGTAGACATTCAGGTCTATGCTCCTGTAAAGTCTTCTTTTCTTCTACACATAAGGATCATCCTCAAAGACTGAAACAGAAATAAATTGAGATAAGATAGGAAGTGACATTATCTAAGGGAGTAAAGGAGGTTTATTAAGTAGTAGTAGAAACAGGCCTCATTCATGTTGCCCACATCCTGGGGGATGTATAGCCCATCCCTGAAATAAAACAGCCATTTTGACCAACACCAGCATATGCTATGGTCTTTTCAGTATTCTGCACAAAGAAGTGCTATGCAAACCACTTCATTTTGCTATTTCATAGAACAAATAAAAGGCATAATAAGTGTGCAGTGAAAAATCATACTGTATGTAAAGAAATTCCCAGTCTTATGGGTATGTAATCAGCATAACAAAGGAGCATGAGAGAAAGCAACTCAACTTCTAATCACGTTTTAGCTAACAGGTTGGTAGACACAACCATATGGAACAAGTAACGCCTCTTGTACTGAATGAATGGAATGCACTTCAGCTGTCTTTGCTGTTTTTAAATTATTAAGATTACGAGCACACTATCTACTTGAGAACAATGTCAGAAAGCTAGAACATTGCAACTTCTGAAGCTCAAATATCATCAAATGCAAGGTCTCCGGCATGTTCCATCTTACTCTAAAAATTTCCAAAAAGAAAATAAATAAAAGAGAAATCACTAAACATCAGTTGTAGTTCCAACAACAATATATGTATAATATATAATTGAAGGTGAACGATTGAAAAAAGACTGCATATTAGAAAATAGTCAGTAACAAAAATGAAACCTTGCATCATGGGACTTTTGGCAATTCTTCCATATGACTCCTTCCTCCTCCAGTCTTCCTTCCATATCTTTAATCATCTGTTAGTAGAAATTTTTGTGGAAACGGTTGTCAAAAAGAAATAGTGAGGATGATCATGTTTTCACAGAAGCACTGTTAATAATACACAAGGAAATAAATAATACTTCAGTTGCAATTTTCTAAGCTTTTTAGCAAAATATTCACTAATCTCTTGCTTCATATACAGTATCTGGAGACAAGATCTCTAGCCCAAAACCCTTCTACCTAATCAGGCCAATGACCAATTCCTAATATCAGACAAGAAAGTGCTGAGTTTTTTTCTAACCTATTTATATATTCTACCCCTTCTCCCTTTTGAAAAGGGACTATTTCTCTACTTTAACAACTTAATCTACAAGTAAAACAATCCCTTGGGTAACACTCCCTATGACTCCCCTCACATTAGCAGATCTTGGTCCTCATGGTGTACTCTAACCATGCTAGTACCTGTTTGAGAAACAACACAGCATAAAATAAGAAATCCAGAGGTTTTCTGGAGTGCGTTGACAACAACTTTATGACACAAATTACCAAGAAGCTGTTGAGAGGGAGGCTTTCTGCTGGACCTCATACTTACAAACAAGGAATAACGGATCAGGGATATAAAAGCTAGAGGCAACATTAGCTGCAGTGACCATAAGATGGTGGAATTCAGCATCCTGAGAGGAGGGGAAAAAAGCAAAAAGCAGGATCATAACCCAAGACTTCAGTAGAGGAGACTCTGAACTGTCCAGGGATCTGCTCGGAAGAATCCCATGGCAGACTGTTGTGGAGAGAAGGGTCCAGGAAAGCTGACCAATTGTCAAGGATGTCCTCCTTCAAGCTTAAGAATGGTTCATCCCAAAAAGCATGAAAACAAGCCAACGTGGTAGATGACCTCAATGGATGAACAAGGAGCAGCTGGCAGAACTCAAACACAAAAAGGAAGTGTACAGGAGATGGAAGCAGGTACAGGCAACCCAAAAGGAATACAGAGACATCGTCCAGATATGCAGGGATGGGGTTAGGAAGCCAAAGCCCAGTTGAATGTGGCAAGGGATCTGAAAAGCATCAGGTATATCAGCAGCAAAAGGAAGACGAGGGAATGTGTGAGTCTACCGCTGAAGTGTAAGGCCAAGATCCTCAATACTTTCTTTGCTTCAGCCTTTACTGGCGGGATGAGCCTTCAGCAATCCCAGGTTCATGAAACCAGTGTGAAAGTCCAGGGCACAGCAGACTGATCCAGGTGGAGCAGGATCAAGTTTGGGAATATTTAAACAAACTGGATGCACACAAGTCCACGGGCCTTGAAGGGATGGACTCACAAGTGCTGAGGGAGCTGGCTACTCTCATTGCTAGGCCACTCACAGTAATCTTGGAAAGGGCAGGGTCCTAGGGACTTGAGCAAACCAAATGCCATTCCTCTCTTGAAGGAGAGCAAGAGGGAGGATCCATGGAACTACACACTGGTCAGCCTCACATCTATCACCAAAAAGAATTACCTTATGTGCCACACTACAGGCTGGGGGCCAAGCATCTGGAAAGCAGCTTTGCAGAAAAGGACCCAGGCATCCTAGTGGACACCGAGTTGGCCGTGAGCCAGCACTGTGTCTTCACAGCAATAAAGGCCAAGACCATTAGGAAGACAATTACCAGAAAGTCGAGGGAGGTAATTATTCCCCTTTAGACAGCCCTGGTGATACACTTGTGGGGTACTGCATGCAGTTCTGGGCTCCACAGAATGAGAGACACGAATCTATTAGAGTATGTCCAACAGAAGGCCTGAAAGATGATTAAGGGTTTGAACTATAAGAAATACAAGCAGATGCTGAGAGAGCTGAGATTGTTTAGCCTCGAGAAGAGAAGGCTCAGGGGATTTCATCTATTTCTACACATTTTTGATGGGAGGGAGTACAGAAGATGGAGGCTGACTCTTCTCAGTAGTATCCAGAAAACAAAAATTAACGGATACAAATACAAGAAATCCCATTTAAAAATAAGAAAAAAAAAATTACCGTGAGGATAATCAAAGACTGGAACAGGTTGTCCAGGAGTTGTGCAGTTTCCACCTTTGCAGATATTCAAAACCCACCCAGACAATGTCCTCAGTTCTAGCTGACCCTGCTTTGAACTGACGGGTTGGACTAGATCATCTCCAAAGGTGCCTTCTGACCTCAACTATTCTGTGGTTTTGTAATTTGATTTATGGGAAACCATAAACATTTTTGCTCAAGTAATTTGTATTAAACAAATATTTATACACCACTAGTGTTAATTATATAGAATCAGCAATAGGACTTTAAATAGCTTGTAAATGTAGGTCTTCCCAAATCACTGTATTAACCATATTTCTTCAAACATTTAGTCACATGCATTTTTCTGTTTTCTGGGGTTTTTTAAGAATCAAAGCATCATGTGAACAAAACATGGTACTTGATATCATGATCTTAATGAAATAACCATATAAAAACATTTATTTTAAGTCAAAACATACACACACATTGACACTGTGTACTGACACACACATTGACACTTAACTTGAATTTAACTAGAGCATGAGTTTTGAACACAAGAGAATTTGCACATGCACTCTTGTTTGTGCCAGAAGAGCACAAGAACTGCAAAGAAATCTTTTGTAGGAAAAAGTTTTGGTAAATGTTGAGAAGCAAAGCCTTACAAGGCAGGTAAACTAATGGAGGTATATATGAGTAAAATTACAACATCGACATTTTAATTTCTATACTCAGGACGCCAACTAAGCCTTGCAAATTACGCAAATTTTTACCTTAAACAACTTTGGAACACTGAAGAAACAATGTATCGCAGGGAATTTACTTAAGAAAAGCTCTATCATACTGAGCCAAATGTCTCTTTTTTCAGACAATATGAGGGAAGGGGAGGTGTCTGCATTAATTTTTTTTGTACCTATGAGTTTTTTAAATGATGATGTACTTTCTGGAGAAGATCAACAAAAGTAGAAATGAGTAAATCAGAGTTAGAAGTAATCAAACATGTTATAATTTGCACTCCTATTGTTGCAAAATACAGCAAGATAAACTTCAGAAACAGTAAGCAATTATTACCCTGTGCATTTTATGCTCCTGGTAGCAGTAGTTTTTAACACCATGCCTAGGCACTGGCTCATGACTGCCTCCTATCCCTTTTAACTGTCTTTTTATCAGTCCTTCCTTGAACTAGCACTAATGTAGTCAGATCAGAAAATTAATAAAGATTACAACTAACATAGCAGAAGAATGCATGGATACACACGCAACAGTCGGCATTAAAGTGGTAAGAACATGTGACTAGGGAAAGGGGCTTAGCAAGGCCACCTTCTCCAGTTTCTGAAGCGATTCTCCCAATCCATCACCCTTACTATGCTTCCATTTATGTTGCAGAGCACCATTAATTCCAACAAAAACTAGACTAGCTGTCCCACAACAAAGATGACTGAAAAAGCAGTTCATGTTGATCTAGATAAATGTTCATATTATGCGTATCATCTATATTTCCAGCTAAGGCAAATTCTAGTCACTCAGTAGTAGCCAGAGTATTTTTTTTTTTTTAATCACTTGCCCACATAAACTGCTTTGGAGTTGCCAAATAAGACTGCAAACTAACAGCAAGGTGCACAATCTCTGCTATAATATAGTCTCTATAAAACATGCAAAGAACCAAGAACCTCTGGCTCACTTCAGTATTTAAATGTCTTAAGAGAAAAAAACAAACAAAAAAAACCCCAAACAAACAAAAACCAACCAACCAAACAAACAAAACACCAAAAGACTTTCCTTTTTACTTTTAAAAAAATCCGTTTTTCTAAAAGATTTTCCAAAATTTCCATTGGCAATGATTATGAAAGCTGAGGTGTATCTCTCCCCAAATGGCAAACTCATACTTTACTGTTTCACTACTTAGCAATATTACTTTCCCAAGGTCAGCTTAATCCTGTAATTAATAGGTTTACATCATTAACAGCCTCTTGTTCTCATTTAGAGCATTTTGCCACATAATTTTTTCATAGTGTTAGTTCACAAAGCAAAATATCTCCTTTATTGTTTCTGAACGTTTCTGAACCCTGCCCTGTCCCAAGCCACCACCAACAGCTTCACCTTGATTCTCACAAGATAAGTGAACGTGGTTAACTCAGTTCAAGGTCAGGATTCTTTGTCCATAAGAATTACGGGTGAGATTGAACTTTCCTTTGGAAAGTAAATCTCAGTTGCCCTTTTTCTATAGTGCTGATAATATGCCTTAAAAGAAGACACCCAGACCAGTCCTATGGTCAACACTACCCAGTGATTTTAAAAATCACCTGTTTGAATTTACTGCAAGAGGAAGTCAGAAAAGAAAAAAAGAAGAGATCTTTCAAAAACAGCTGTAGCATGTAAAAGAAATTATCACGAGTGACTGCAGGGAAAACATCAGCAATAGGTTTTCAATAAATCTGGCTTGGGTCACTGAAAAGAAAACAGGCAGGTGCTAGGCTGCCCAGCCCAGGTCACTGCAGGGAGAACAACTGCTGGTTACGTGAGTCTTGCCTGGGACACAGAAGTGGTACTTGATTCTACCTAGCAATTTTTTAATACATGCTTGATGATTTTAGTATGGGAAAAAAGCTGCAAAATAGGTAAGGGGTTTTTTTTGTGGGTGGAGCTATGATAAATTAAGCCATTTATTTAGTAACAATACTTGGTTTTATTCTCTTTTACATGTAGTTGTACACCCAAGAAAAAGAGTACAAATGTTGACTTGCTACACATATCTACATCTGAAATAGAAGTAAGAGTTTCTGAAGTGCTCTACCAAGTTATCAATATTTTAACAGCTCTTAAAAGCTGGTTTATAGTAATGCAGATACTTTCAGGACCGTAGGGTCTACATTCGCTCCATATTAACTATAGCATATCTTAAGATACTTTGCTCTCATATTCATACAGGGGTCAGAACACAGAGTGTCTTCTGATCATTATATCCACAATCATTTTAGCAGAAAGTTAAAGAACTTTTTATAACCCACCAAACAGTTTTCAAATTGACTTAAAGAGTTGTTCATCCACCCAAGGTTTTTATTAAAACCTCTACCATTGTAATTTGTGGATTTTGTTACAGAGAACTGAACTCACAGTACAGATCCTGGTAAGCAGAAGTTTTTAAAGTGAATTTTTCCATGATTGCCCAGCTCCCTGTTTCATGACTCATGCATTCCTTCCAATTATATTATTCATCACTCCTTTTCATGAAGGCAAGAAATTCTAAATGATTACCATCTTGATTTGTCTGAGCACAGAAAAAAATATCTTTAGAATCAATGGACAACTCTACTCAATAGATCAGCTACTTATTCAAAATATGTTTCACTGAAAATGCAGAATATGCCTTCAGATGTGCCTGTAGTTTTACTAATTGTTCTAAGAATGTACTGCATGCACATGCATACAATAACATCTCTCTCTAAGAAACAGTCTCAAGAGTAATACTGTAGATTTTAGGTGATTAAAGAGAAAAAAAAAGACTTTTTTTCAGGTTGTTACCAAATATACTTATTACTCCCAAGTTATTTTTACATTCACTCCCAGGTAGCGTGTGTATTTATTAAGAACAAGTAGGCATAGCAAGCCAAATAGAACTCTTGATAAATTGCGAGTGAAAATGTTAAGAAAATTATTTTTTGAACCAATTATAGAAGCGATAACTTTAATAGTTATTTAATAGAGATAAAGAAGACATACCATGGCAAGGAGTTGCATAGTACAGAAAGAAAAGCAGTTCTGTATAGAAACAGAAAAAAGTAAATCTATCTAGTCAAATAATTGCAACCATTTAATTTGTTGGCTGCAAATCAGAAGAAATTTCAAAGAGCTTATACATCAGGTTTCTAGATCACTCATATGCACCAACTATATCTGTACCAATAGATACCATAATTCCAAAAGGACTTAATTCTTGCTTACCTGAATCCACAGATCTTATTGATTTCATGTTAAAACTTATAGTACAAAAGTTGTTTTGCAGTATGAATCTAAAACCTCCCAACTTTTCTATGAAATGCTAGAAATGACATAAATATGATAAAATGGGACAATTCCAGATGCCTAAGGTCTTTGAAAATTCTAGTCAACTGAAATACGGCAGTTACACACACACACACACTCACAAGAAGCAATATAAACAACAACCAGAAAAAGGAGAATAACAAAGCTCATTGCATTTTATATCTTTTGCTGTTTTTGCAACCACTATAAGGGATGTTTTTAATGTTTGTTGATCCTCACAACAGAGTAAGGAACATTAAATCCAGCTATAACCATATGTCAAATGCAAAAGCCTGGGATAAAGAAAATAGTCTAAAATTAGTGTTTACTAAATATAATGTTGTAAGAGAATATATTCATCAACTTCAGTGCCACTATCAGCTTGTCGTAAGTTACACTCAAATGTTTACAGATCAGAATTTCAGCTGAAAGGAAAAACATGTTTCAGTAGAGACAAGTCACCACACTAGGCACAGCCTTCTTCACTGAACTTCTTGCATCTTCACTGTATTGCTGACAAGATGTTAGAGGCTCTTTGTTTAAGGCTCTTTCTGGTAGGCATCTTAACAATTCTGATAAGACCGCATGGCAGGATAGAGTATGCTGGTGGTATTCCACAAGTGTGCTAACTTCATAAAAATAAGGATATGTTACACTAACAAAATCGATTTTTATGTTCTCTCAGCATTGGAGACAGAGTGAAGTATGCATGAACAAGACTAAGCTATTCTGACTACCACCTTGCTAGTAAGTTGCATCTGAGGTAATGTGTATTGCTAGTATAAATAAACTGGCAGAGTGCTCCTGATACAGACTTGTCCTAACTCATCAAAACACATTTAAATGAAAAGGAGAATTATCAAAATCTTTCTGGATTTGAGGTAGAGAAACTCAATGAGCTACATGTCTGAAGCTGCTGGTCATCTTTTAGGTGCTACTCATTTTCCTGCAGTTAACACACATTCAAAAAATCCAGCAAATATTGAAGTTTATATAATATTCTACCATTACTGAAATACAACTAGTTACTGTAATTCCCATGAGGACTTTTTTCACTGCCTTCAAAATAGGAGGCATTTCCTCTCCAGGAAAGGTCATCGTGATATGTGGATAGTTTCTATCAGATGACTTTATGAAAATCATATGGAAGAAATGAGAAGGGGAGATATTGCGAACCCCAAAAATATTAGATTGCAGCTTACACCATAAACATCTGAGAGCACGCTTTGCATAAAAATACAAAACAATGAAAATAGTGCAAATAGAAAAGCTATGTGTGTGTGTGTGTAGCTAGTAATAAAGCTACTTACTGTTAAAAGGCTTTCATAGAACAGGCTGCTGCAGTTCAATATTCAAGTTAAAATTCACAACTTACTATGTGAATGTTTAACCATGCAGCTGTAATATCTTCTAACGTTCTTTCAGATAAAATTGTAACATCTTTCATACAATGAAAGTTATGTATATAGATGTACAAATGCATTGTATGGAGGCGGGTATTTTTATAATATATTAGGATGATTCACCTCTGCTGTTGCTTTCAGATGTCCAAAACAAAAGACCCTGTGCATCTTAATAACCCACTGTTGATACTAATATTATGCCTGTGTGTTTCTGTCATCACACTCTCGCTTCCCATGGTTACACTACTTCCTCTCCAATTCCCATTTTTCTACAGCTCCTGTCTCCAAATGGGATCCTTAGTTCATGTCATGAACAACTGCTTGCTCCTTTTTGACCATGCTATAGAACACATTCCCAGACCTAGCGTGGTAACATCTTGCTGGCTGTACCTTCTCCTACTTGCAGACATCTTCTCTAGACACTGCTGCAAAGATTTTTCTACCTCTACTACCTTGAGGTTTTTTGTTTTGTTGGGTTTTTTTTAGCTAAGGTCTTACTACAATCCATATTTTATGTCAACTTATATTTTAAATAATGTTTGAATCACTTCTTTTCAAAACATCATGCTTTCATCACCGTTAGCTCTGATCAATCCTACATTCTTTAACACAGACTTCCAAAATGCATTGCAAAGCAGCTTCCCTACAAAGTGAAACAGCTTGGATATTCGTTTTACAAAGCCAATGCACATGTTTGGTTCCAAATACTGGAGTATTTCTCTAGTAATTCCTTCAAAGGACTTTTTAATACTTGCAAAGTTTGATTTGAGAGAGTGCTGACCCCTATTCTGTGAAGCAAGTTAGCGTCATGAGGATGACAAAATCAAGTCTTATTGTGGCAAGAAGAAACATCATTTAGTGTCAACAACACACTGCTATTGATTTGAACTCCTCCTTGCCTCACGGGTGAAATAACAAGCTCCTACACACGGACTCTCTAAGCATACCAATAGAGGAAAGAGGCAAGAAAAATACTAAAAATGGCTGTATTAAAGATACAACAGGAAATATATGACTCATGAGATGAAAATTCTTTTATCTGTATGGAATAAATTGAAGAAGAGCTTAATATGGCTTCTGCGATTTCTATGGAGTTAGATTAGAACAGAAATACACCTACCAATAATACACCAGATTTAGGCTTCTCAACCAGCACTCCCTGTGAAACAAGTCAGCTTCATTTTCATTATCTAATACTTGACTATTCAAGTTTTTAAAATGACACCTTATTTTAGCATCCTGGTTGGCCGTTTCAGTGTAAAATGGGGAACTGATAGAGCATACAGGGTGGATTATCCTCTCACATTACTGGCAGGATCTCTTTAAAACACAGCTAAGAAACAGTCTGTCAACACAGATAGGTTCACTTCTTTTATATTTTTGAACAACGGACTGCAATTTTAAGAAAAAAATCCATATTTTCTTAAGGGATAAAAAAAAAAACAAACACCATAGTTAGTCATGCAACATCAATATAAATACCACTTTGCACATTAATAGTCCTTTTCTAGAACTTAAAGCCATGCCTTTAAGCAAATTAGCAAAACAAAAATTGTAGTGAGTTTAAATACTACTTATGTTGTCTAACTGCACCCAGAATTTAGGCTCATTTCAAACACTTTTGTAGCACCAAGGTTAGCATGCTAGAATTCCACAGTCCACCTCGTAAAACATGGAGAAAGCAACACACAAGGCATAAAAAATTATTTCAAGATAACTTCTTTTTAAAAATACTGAAGTATAGGGAACAAAGCTATTTTCATTCCACATCCAGAAAATGGATGAGGTGTGAAAGAAATCTCTTGTTTAATGTGACCTTTGGCTGTACTTTCACTTGTCATCATTATGAAGTAGCTACTTTCAGTGCCAACACATAAGCTACGTTATATTACCCTATAACAGTAGTAGCACGTCTTTCAGGAAGTGTTTCATACTCCAAGAAACTGGTGGCAGAATGCATTGACAGCACTTACCTTTGTAACTGCTTATAATAGGTCTTACTCAACAATAAGACCTCATTTACACAAGGAAATAAGAGTGACTGTACTAAATTTCATAGAGCATGTCGCATAAACTAGTATATGTTGAAGAACTCCCTTGGAGTTCTCAGCTTCAGTGAAAACATTCAAATAAGGAGAAATGCAAATTTCAGATTGGAACTCTGCCCCAAATAATAATATTCAGAGCTTTGTTACTGTGCACAGACCAAAAATACTGCATCGTTAAGATCTGCAACATACTTTTCTTAACGTATGTAATTAAGAAAATATTTCTGGAAAGCAAATGAATTTGAAATTCAAGTAAGATTAATAGAACAAATATGAGAAATTTACGTTTTATACTATGGTAGCAAGCTGCAGAATAAAAATCAGAAGCTATCATTATCCAAAGCTGTTCATCTAACACAGTGGAGAGAAAAAACCATTGATACATACTGTACACACATTTTTATCCATGTATATAAATCAAAGGAAACAGCTTCCTTTAAGGCAAGCATATGAAGATACTAAAGCAAGATACAAATTAAATATTCATACATTCAATATTTCAAAATAAGGAATTTGGATACACACATGCATAATTTAAGTTCTATAGTGAAACCTGTCTACAGAGGCCATTTCTACTGTATTTCAACAGCACTGAAACTTGAAATGTACAATGCAGCCTTTCCATGCTGTGTTAAAACTTTAAAGTATATAGCAATTCATTTCAAGCGCTAAACATAGAATAAAGGCCACGTTCTGCACACGGCACTTTTGCAGCGGAACTGCTGCTTTGCCCTCTTCATTTCAGCTCCGAGACAGGGCTGTCAGTCACACTGCTCTCCTGCAAGGTGCCTTCCGACCGCCCAGCAAGTTCCCTCACTGGGAACTGAGGTCAAATGGGCAACTTCAGCTAAGAGGCTCACTGGTCCTGAAAAACCCACTGGTCAGTATTGACACCGAGTCAAATTCTGATCGCAGGCACCTGTTTTAAACTCCACAGAGCTGGTGCTCATAGGTAAAGCCTAAAATTGGCCCCTTACCTTGCTTTTATACATTCACCCAAGCCTCTCTGGAGTAAAAGATGAGATTTCAGACCTTTTTAATTGGCAAAAGAAAGCAACGCAAAACCAGCCTTCACAACAATATGTTTTGCAGTAGGAATGATTCTTTGTGAACACAGAACCTGAGAGTAGTTTACATACAACACAGACATGTTGCATTTTCAGAGATTATAAATTCCTATGCACACAAAAAAACTGTGGTGAAAAAACCCACCCTACCACCCACCTTCCAACCTCAACACACACCTTCTTCTGCATGTGCCTGAAGATACCACCATTCCTCCCCATATATTTAAAACCTTGCTGCTAAAAAGGAACTCTCCACATGAGTTATTAACGTGAAGATACTATTTTCTTATTAGAAGTTAAATGTATTAGTTCAAATATCAAGAGTCTCATTTTAAAAACATCCATTTTATTAGCAGAAAAATATCTCAAGTTAACTTTAAGAATACTTAAAGAGTACTTACATAAGAGGAAAACAGAACTACTCTATTTCTACATGTTTTAAAGTAAACATTTATCTTTGCTTCTTAAAGGTCATTCATTTGATCTTGAGACATCTATGAAATTATAGAAGCAAAAGCTCAATAAGTAGAAAAGTGATATTAAGCAATATAAAGCTAAGCAAAATTAGTATCTACATGGTAAATTACTTCATTGAAAACATCTATGGATTCTGCAAAGAATATACTTTTGCCTTAGAGCTAGTACTTTAATTTTCAAGAACCAAGGAAAAAAAAATCAAAACTAGTCAGTAACAATGCAGCGTCGAAAAGCAATAAACTCAAAATTAAGTTATAAATAATTTAAAGCATGTCATGAAGATGTATTAATAATTCATCAGATAAATAATTTACTAAATAATCAAATAAATAAATAATGAAATACATAAATAAATCAGCAAATAAATAATTCTGCAAAATAACCTAAACAATAAGTCACTAAAACAAATGACAAACCTATGAAACTACAATGATTTTCTAAATTCTGATAGTTTTAAATAAACAAATGTATATAAACTAGATCAATCTTTGGTGGATAGAGAAGTATTTTTCACTGCTATTGGTGAATTCCTGATTACACTGCACAAGGATACAATTTTAGATTTTACAAGAGTGCAGTTTTTCCTTGTAAATTATTAACATGATTGCTACAATACATCCTGCTCAGTATTTTACATGTAAATCCCTTTATGTAGTTCATTTTTTCCCCCCAAAAATGAAAATCTCTTTACAACATTCTTAATTCACGGGTGTTGTTTTTTTTTTTTTTTCCTAGGTGCAGTACTTACAATACTGCAATAGCCTTCTTGGTGGTTCTCTTACTGTCTTCTGTAAACCTTCAGAAGTTTTGCTGCAGGGGGAAAACAAGTAGAATAACCTTAATTATTACAGATGGTATCTCATTCATTAGCGGATGACAAAATTTTATTTGAAAGCACAAGAAAAGCTGTTTTATAATTCTACAAAGCAACTTAATGTGAAACAACCATTACAGTTTGCAGACTACCAAAAGTTTTTAGAAGTCTTTGGTGGAACGAGTTCAAGCAGACTGAGGCCTGTTTTTTGTATTTAAGCTGACACACAATCTGTGCAAACTGGCACGAATTCAGATGTAAAGACAAACCACGAGAAGGACAAAATACTTGGCTGACATCTAATGTTATCCTTGATTTTGGAAGTTCATAGCCCTTGAAAGAATACAGTGAGATCGCTTAATATCCACTATTTAAGAACATTCACAATTTAATTATAACACTGCACTCCAAAGCCAAGACTGGTACCACAGAGGTCAAAATCCACTCATCTTCCAAATCAATTTTCATTCTCCATTTATTTTATGAATAATATTGACAGTCACCATAGTTTTCTTCAAAGTGGTATTCTATAAATATAGCAGTTAAAGAAATGTGCCAGAAGTGTAATCATGTCATCAATTTTTATCCATTCTGTCAAAAAGGTTTATTTGCTTTCTTCTGTAACACACATTACAGGAAAGAGTGAGACACGGTTTTATGAACCATGCTACTGACATGGCTCCTTGATCTCCATACAGGACTGTAAAACTGAATGAATACATCAAACCTGAGGTTATACATTGTATATATGTATGGTTTTTTGCTACTTGGTTCAAAGGAAATTAGTATGCAGTTTTGTTTCAGCTGGTAAGATCTCAAATGGTTGATGGTGCTGCTGTATTTCAGCATTTAAAAGCATAAAGGATAATTTACTCTTAAAACTACCTTGGCACATTATATTTAACAAGTCTCAAATTCTCTTTAGGGATTATAATAAGGAAACACTTTGCTTAATCATAAATTTTATATTTATCTTGGCTAAACACCCTCCTTTGGATAGACTGCCATGTTTTGTCAAGAAAAATCAACACAGTGGAAATGAAGTACTTGTTCTGTTGTGTGGTCATTCAAAAGAGTATGTAGAAGCAATGTAAATGTGCACCAGCGCTGCTGATAATTTCACGCTCTCATACACTCATTTCGATTTGCTTTAAAAAGGACTATTCCTCCTGGCTAAATATAGTCATCATGAAAAAGCATACCTCCCCTTTGAGCTAATAACACTGCAAGCCCCAAAACACAAGAGTACAAAAAACTTCTATATTGTAAGGAATCTGAAGCACTTCTTTCTCACAATGTTTCTGAAGTGGGAGAAGTGAGACAGACTGGCTTTTTGCTAAGGTATTCTCTTTCAGTGCCGAGATTTCTGTTTGAGAATGACAATACATTCCCACACTGCATCTGTGAATCCCATCCACCCCCAAAACAAATCCTACACTTCCCAAATCCTTCTTTTCTAACGTAATGGATCCTTGCAGAAACAACATATACCCTCACGCATTTTGAGGATTACTGGGAGGCTCAGGAATGATCCTGAGGTTCTAGAATTAGACCCTTCTCTAGGAAGTACCACTTAGTCATAGATCATCTTCATTCATCTACAGCTTGGGAGCCTCTGGTAGCAAAGTGATTTTTCACCAATGAGTTACAGTAGAGCTAAAATTGTAGTTAAGACATCAGTGATTGTAAAAACACATTTTTTCTTTCTTTTAAAATTTACTTAGTTTTTAATTACTTTCATGTTTAATTTGGGCTTCTAATCTAGGGTTACAGAACTGTCCTCTCCACCCAATAAAGAGTCATTAATTCCCTGCTCCAATAGACATGTACATCATTTAAAGAAAGGACACAAAACAGCCAGTCACCTGGGATACAGCCACCTTTCTCTTGCCATCAAATGCAAATTCTATCCTACACAAGAGTAAAGGATGGAAACAGAATTTGATTCCATTCCTCTGTTCTGCCAGCTGGTCCTTTTCCCCCCAACACAGTACAGGTTCCTTTACTCAACAGATCATATAGAAGATTGGTCGATGGAAGACTGAAGCAAAAGGCTGTGTCATTCAGGTGTACTTCATGGAGCAGGAATAAGAGATATCTAGTAATTGTGCGTGTTCTGTACTCTGCCCAGGCTGAGAAGCTGAGTGCTACAATGATGGAGGCCACCTTGCTGGTACTCAAGTTAATTTGGGTGATAAGGCAAGGAACTGGATTGCACCACATACCCAAGAACAAATTTCAAATACTTACAATGGCAAAATTATAGATAAAGTTCACAGTAAAAAGCACTGAGCAACAGGATCTTCTACTCTCCACCTTTGGGTACTGACATCAACAGAAAGTTTCTTAGTTTGCAAGTAGAAATCAGATGAAAAGAAACTGCATGCTGCTGTTTCTTCCCTTTGGGAACTCATGAACATCGGAATCAGGTAAATTTTAGAAAGAGATTACCATATAATTTCAAAATTTAGGATAGGAAATATTTTTTTTTATTGTTCAGGAGTAAACACACAGGAAAGGAGAAAGGCTGGACAGACGTATTTAAAAAAATTACAGGTAATGTAAGGTGCAGACCACTATATTCTGACTTACATTTCAGGGATTCTTTGAATCGTTACGAGTTACACAGAATGTTTTGCATTATCAACGAAAAAAATTAATACTGCAATGGATTATTATATTCAGGAACTTTAAAAATGTGTAAATCCTTTCCAGGCCAGAAGCCTCATTCCTCTGCCACACTTCCCTCATTCTATTTATTACAACTGATTTTAATTAAATTAAAAGTTATCTGTTTGGTCCACTTCATGTAGAAAGATTTTTTTGTGACTCCATACAGTACTCAATTTTTTTAATATCTCTCTGAAATATTTTTATCACACAAAAGCAAATAAGTGCTTCTTATACATACTGTATAAGTCTAACAACTGCAAAAGTATCCTAGTCTTACAGTCAGTTATAGGTTAATTTTGAGTATGTTCCTGTAAGAACGAACTTTGAGTATTTCTTGAATAACTTTTTAACTAGCTTCTTCCAACTGTCTCAGTAAAAAATTGATTTAGAAGTATTAGAATATATAGTAAAATGTAAAGTCTCAAACTACTGAATTAACTAACAACACACCACACAGCTCATTTGACTGTTATGACCCACGTTTCCTAGTTGATTTTTAGATAAAAACAGGCAGATTACTAGCAAAGGTTTATCTCAAATTCCCACATGTACAGCATGCCACATTAAATATATGCAAATCAACATCTTTCTCCTCTAGTTTTTTTGAGCTGACAACTCATATGACCTGAAGCCATGGTTAACGATTACAATTATTTGACTTTCATATTTATACAATCAGTCATCAGATATGCATGTTAATTGATTTTAACAGATAGTTTTGTATTCTAATGATCAACAGTAAGCGTACATTTTACCAGCTTCTTGATTTATAAGAAAATAAAACTTGTATCAGTTTTCACAATTAACCCTTCATTGTATTGATTTGCAGTATTCACTGAGGACTTCACAATATGTTAACCTCGAAGTACTCCAAACTACAAGATCTTTATTTTTGTAGCAAAATCTGATTTTCCAGTTAAAGACACTCTTCTATTGCATTTAAAAAACACAATTGCTACCCTATTTAAATAATATATTGTCTATTCATTAGAAATGGTGAAACATAATTAATGTTTAAATGGAATGGGCAAAAAAGTAATTTAGTTATTTCATATTCACATTTTGCTACTTGAAGTTTTTTTTCTCTTTTACAAAGAGCATTAGTCCCACAATTCTTGATTCTAATAAGCCCTCAAATGTCATATACATGACAAAGTACAACCCTACATTTAAGATCCTTATTTCTCAAATAATATGCTTAAGGCCAAAGCATTCCTCTATCACAAAATGTATTACTGTATCGGTTAAGGGTTTTTTTCACATATTCTTTGCAATTAAGTTTTTATTTCAGATTCCCTATTTACTGAAGCATCAAATACAAAATTACAAATTGCTCAGATTTGCGCACGAAGGACTGACTATTTGTTAGTTTATACAGTGTGCAATTATCATCTTACGCAATTAATGGTGGTTGCTCTTTAACAATATTCATATATAAGGGAGTGGATATTGCCTTTTACTGTCAAAACGAACAGATCATGTCTTATTCCATGGAAGGGCTCTCCCAATTTAGGCCTTAATTGTTGTTGGACTAAAGGCTTATGCTCCAATTCTGATAAAGCAAGAGCTGCTGAATCCCTTTCTCTGTTTATTTTAATTTCTGCAAAACGCAGAATCTTTCTACTTTCTGTAAAGAACTGAATGAGGTGCCGAGTCTATTCATCTTTTATCCAGGTTAGCATCGGACACTCCAAGTTCTGCTACTATTCTCTTTTTGGCTGTCTGCTCCAATTAATTTCAAGTGAGATTTATCCACTATGAGTTTCTGAGATATATTCCCCAGAACAAAAATCAGCACGGAGACATTAGAGTACTTGTCCCAGATATACAATGCTGACTCAAGTTCCTGTGATGTATCATGGACAGAAGAAACTTAATACCATGTTACCACAACCATGAACAAGAACCTTAACCTCTAAAACACTGCTTAATGGACTTTAGTGATTTTTTAAAAGGTCTTGATTTCACACTGAACATAATGGGAAACATATCCAATATATGACAGGATTCTATTGCTTTCCTAGTAGTTATTTTCCTTAAACTAAGGTCTGGCATCATGGGAAATACTGATAATGCAAATAAATTCTCTTCAGTTTTCCCTGATTGGGAAATACCTTATTGGTCTTCAACAGATCTTCATTTCATCCTGACCATAAATGAGGAAGTCTGGGGGTCTACAGTTTTAACAGCACAGATACCAACACCTGGTTTCTTTTATAAAATGCAGCACTAGCAGTTAACCACCTTGAAGTCTGACTGAAAGGTTTATACTTTTGTAGCCAAGGCAGACCTTAAGATTATGTAAAACTCCAATATAAATGGCCAGAATAGCAGGAAATAAAACACAAATACTCTGAGAAGACAATCTACATATATATACTTTATGCCTAAAGATCTTATAAACTTAAATATAATTCCTAGTTTCTAAAAATGCTTGATACCCTCCACTTCTCTTAAATTTGGCAGTGTTAAAATTACAGACCCAGCCACATCAGCTATGGAGAAAACCAAGTAAAATTTAACAACTGCGTAAGTATGGGCCGACTGAGCCAAAGCAGTCCTACTTTGACTCATAAATACAGCACATTCATTTAAGTCAGAATTAATATCAACATTTTCACAAGATGCATGAACTTGATAAAGTTGGAAACAAACAAACAAAAAAAAGCAAGCACTGTTTACAGCTCGCTATTTTAAAAAAGTATGTTAATTGCTCATCATAAAGATCAATGGTTAAAAGTAGCATATGACTAACAATACTTAGCATATTTATTAAAAACCACGAGGAAACACAAAGTAGAAAGCAACTGATGACACCTTCTGATGACAATCTTTATGTAAAGAACTGTAACTACAATAAATTCCATAGTTAAAGATTAAATTAATGCTAGGAGTAGAAAGAAGACCAATAAAATGCATTCTGGGAAATGAGAAAGTAGCATAGCTAGAAAACGTCCAGCTGCAAGACAAACATTATGACTGCAGTGACAGCATGCCACCATCCAGACCACTACAGCCAGTGTAGATTACTGAGACTCTTAGGGGGATCGTGGGGGGGAACTAGGTAAAAAATATCCAGAAGCTCAATAGAAGTGGCTTAGCATCCAATAGTCACTGCATAGTCTTAGACACAAAAACGAAATTGAGGCCCACGAAATACAGAAAGCCATTTACTGTACTGGCCCTGTTGCACAGCAAGATGTTCTTTTGCACCATTTTACACATAAGAAATAAACACAGAAATGAATAAGTTTAATATAATTAGGTAGTTAATTTTAACTGTCTGTATCCCAAGGTGATCCAATTTGATTAGAAATCACCAAGAATAAGGGTTTTCCATTGTCCTTGATGTAGAAAGTATAGCCTTTAAGATGTTTAGTTAACTCAATACCAAAAATATTTAACTATTTTGTAACGCATTGTATAACCTTGACAAAGAAAAAATACATTATTTATCAGCTGAATCAGTTCCATACAGCCATACAAATCCCAACAAAGGTGCAAGGCATGGAACGAAAATACCAAAAAATGGAGAACAGGGGGAGGACAAAAGACATATTGCTCATTTTGATGCCAAATTTATCTAAGCATACACATACGTGATCTAAATGTGATAAAAAGCTTATTCACAGAACCTCAAAGCAACAGTTTGTGAAATGGAAAACCTTACATCACCTTCAGGATGTTTTATTTCTACCAACATAAGTAACATTTGCACTCCCTGAATCTCACACCATTTTATAATTCTGACTAAATTTCACTGTACTTATTAACATTAAGAAACAGATTAATAAGAATGGCAATAGTTCACTTGCATAAAAGTGGCCTGCTACTTTGATGCTCCCTGTCTATAGCAAGGTGGCACATGAATACTGCATAAGCAGCCAAATGCCTCTTCTGACATGAAGACTCCTTCAGAGATAGAAAGTGCACCAGGACAACTATTGCTTGTTGCATCCAAATGGACGAAACGTGGAAACTTCACAGCTAAAAAACCCAAAAGGCTGCACAGTTTCTCTTAGAATGAGTGAATATTCAACACAGAATCATCAAGTTAGTGAATGCAAACCACAGCAGAAAACTGCTGCAAATTTCAATCCTGTTAGTGGATAGATGAATTTAGGGAAGAGGATGTAAGCATCATCAACGTAGGACAAAATTGCTGGGTTTTATTTTAAACATGCTTAAACTCAACGTTTTGACTTAAATATTTAAGAATTATTTTAGTCTGTACGTTTTACATCTTGCCACCTGAAGCTGGCAATCCAAATGTCTAGAATAGCACATTTGGAACGCTGAGTTATATTAACATCATACTAACTATAGCAGTTCAATTTCAACAGATTTCTCTGGGTTTTTGCATATTGCTGAATAAATGACTCTGGAATTAGCTTACTTTTCTTGGAGGCATTATATGAGATTATTTCTTAGTCTCCTCTTTGATTTAGTACACCTCTTAAGATAATTTATTAATGTTTTGGATATCTCATTCATCATCTATTATTACTGGTGTCATAAATTAGAGGAATGGAACAAAGCACTGGACTATACACTTTTTCCATATTCATCAATAAAATAGCCACCTCTTTTAGCAAGCACTGCTAAGAAGTCAGTTTATTGACTAGAGTGAGACCAGCAGCACTTTTTAAACTCAAATCCCCAAAGAGATTATTGGATTTATAGTATAATACGTTATTAGTGAAGTAAAAACCAGGGCCTCACCTTTCAATATAAAAGGATAGAAACACCTGGTCTGCAAAACACAAAAGCACATCTGACTTTGTTATGTCCTGTAAGTTACTCAGATGAATGAGAAGGCTCTTCTCATTTGTACCAGTTTTGTATGAAAAAAAATGGATTAATTGCTGAAAATGCTGTAATTTTGCCAGCATACTATAAAACAGTAAAAAGGGGAGGAAAGATTCAACTAACAGAAACTTAAATGGCAGTATTTAAATCTGTGACATTAGTTCTCTGAAGACAAGTTACCTAGACCAGTGATAAGTAGGAAAAACAAAGTCCCTTGTCATCACTAATTTGTGGGGTTTTTTTCCTTAATTAAGACAAACTAAACACAAAGGATACTGGAAAATACAACTGTGAGGATTTCAGAAGATTTTCAAGATAATGATCATTAATGGGAATCCTACAGGTAATAAGTTACATAGCAGTATACTATGCTACATAAAGTACCTGAAAGATGACAGAATGTTATTATGAGAACATTAACTACTGACTTAATAATATCATTATGCCCGCATTAAAATACATCTTTGAATTAAGTTTGAACACTCAAAACCACTCTGATTTTAGGCAAAGACTTGATATATTTTGTGCACATTCACTGTTTACATTCCTTTAACAAGAAGCAAAGCTCTCACTAAAGAAAATGAATATTTTTACATGACGTAACAGTACTGCACTCACATCTTTTCTAACTGCTACGTGAAAAAGTTTGAGCCAATTTTAGTAATTCATTAATGGAATTAGATACCAAGTTCAAGTCCTTATAATAAAAGAAGAAAAGGACTCTACACGTTAGACTTAAATTGGGTAAAATGCTTCAGATTAGCAACTGTGTACCTAATTTCTAAATGGGGAAGAAACAGTTGTTACTTTTTCTTCTTTAGACATTACAGATTAGGTACTTCGGGCTCCAATATGAGCTAACACAACAAAATCACTTTTCCCAACTAAATAAAAAGTTTGTCATTGTGCCACTTCTAAATAATGGAACCCTCATTATCTTCCATATAGAACATTCACTATCTATAGTAATTGATGATTAATATACTTGTACCAATGCTTTTTAAAGCTAATTCAACTAAACACATACATACAGATGCACTTTTCCCCTTTATTATGTTTAAAATTATTAATGAAACTGTTTAATGAACTACGTATGACAATTTCCTATAGTACAATTACCAATGGAATAGAAAATTAAACATGTGAGCTGCAGCTTTTGTTAGCCTCCAATTTGATTGGTGTCTGGCAACGACCATGATACCTGTTATTCAATCTATAAAGGTACCTTGCAATAAAAAAAGAAGCTTGTCATTACATGACTAAAAATAGGTAGCACCCTCCTTGTACTAAGGTGCATGTGGTTTGAGGATTGACACGAAGCAGAGAAACCAATTCTTCCTCTACACGAGAGCAGCCATTTGCACCCTCACTCTTATCTGTGCTTTACTTTGTATAAAAATGTGTATTGTCAGGGAAAAACTGAGATTTACTCTTTTCTCTGTCAGTTATGATTTTCACCCATCATGTAGGTTCTCTGAATTCCATTTGTAGCCTCAGTGAATTTCTAATTTCTACAACAGGAAACTTTATTAGACAGGAGACTATAAGCATGTCATACCCCAAATTTCCAGCAGCAGTCATTACCCAGCAGAGTAATAGCTACTAGATAATTCTCTGGTACAAAAAGGACCTCTTTTATTGAACCTGATCTCCCATGACTGATAGGAGTGCTCTATCAACTGGGGTAGTAGCCAAAAAAAAAAGAAACTGTTGGCAACGGCACCAGCATTCCATCATGCAAGCGCTTCCTTGATTCACTGTTTCCAAACCATCTGAGATTTTTTCCCTTCCTGCTCTTTTTGTTCACTAAGTGGAAAACTTAGGTCTGCATGAAATTGTCCACAGAACCTCAAATCATGGACCATGCATTGCTGATTTACCTAAGACCAACTACAACATATTAACCTTGGGATGCACAGGAAAAGGTTTATCTTTTCCTTATCTTAAAGAGACTATTTTCTTACCTAAAACTTTACAACAAAACCCCAGTGAAGGATATCCAGAACCACCCAATCTTCATAATTTTCCAGGTAAATAAGCAGGTAAACCTGTTGTCTATTCTGAATACATAATTTCACTTGTTGATGACAGGTTTCAACATTAATTAATGACTTTGTGGAAGTACTGAAAAATCACTGAAATAATGCTTTAGTTCAGTCTATATGGAATTTGGAACACAAGAAGCAAATTTCCTCAAATAATTATGCCAACGTAACTTTCCTTTAACTCCTGTTACCTAATTATCATAACTTCTAGGCCTGCTGAAAATGTCATCAATGAACAATAAATTGCACAGTGAATAGACACCAACCACTGAGAAGTAAACAAAGGTAACACTTTAGTTAGAATATAGAATTAAAAAAAAAGGAATCTTGAATTCAGTATTTTTCCTTTTTTTAACTTTTTTTTTTAATTAAAGGTTCTACAAGGCACGATGTCTTGTCTTCTTTTTAACACGAGAGATCCAAAAGGCTTCAGATGTTTATATACCTGCTAGATAGGTTCAGTACCCATAGATGTTGATTCTTACCATGGTTTTAAGGGACACCACTCCTATGTTCTCTAATCACAGAAATAACATGAAATTTAAACCTTTACTTCTCAGCAACATCCTATCCTCTAAACCCTGCCAAGTACCTCTTCTTAGACAGACACATATTTTTAAAGCCCAGGTATTGGAACATTCATACATGTAGTTGATTGGACAACTGAGGAGACAGTATTCTGAAGCAAGCAGACAGGCACAAGTGGAGGGCAGAAGCTGATCCCTTCACATCTGAAGATAAATCCCTCCATGTGGGGCTGTGATACTCATTTCCTCAACACAATTACCACTAGTAAAGAAGCTTACTACAGCTACATGATTTAACAACTGTTAAACCAATATCGTTAAATTCAGAATCCACTAGAAACATACTACAAATTGTCACAAAGAAAAAGGGCTTGTTTACTCCTCATTACAGTGTCAGTGAGTCAAAGAGTTATCTTAAACAACAAAAGCCTGACAGAAGGAAATGCCGCCAGCTCTGTCAGACTCCTAAAAGAGAAAGTCAAGGCTCAAATGATTGCGTTGATCTTTGACTGAAACTGTAAAACAAGTCAGTGTCTTCAAAGCCAAACATAACACTGCAGCCAACAGTAAGGAACCCTTTCATTTTTTTTCCATACAACTAATTTTTTTTTATGTCATCAGTTCTGGAAATTTTTAATCAGACTAAAAAAGTGTCAGCAAGGCCAATGTACATGACCCAAGCCCATGAACAACCATGGGACTGGTTTTCCTGACTAATTTAGTTTTCCTTCTCCCTCCTAAATTCCAGTATCGAGACTTCTTATTAACAGGGACTTTAAGGTTTTAACCAGCTTTTAACCAATGCTTGTTTTTCTTCCACTCTAAAACTGAACAATTGTTCAGATTTGTTCACTGACTAAACTCCAAAGTATCCATATTTTATTACTCACATGGAAATTGGATTGCTACCCACAAGACTTCAAGGTAAAACACTTCACTGACACAGATCAGAATCTAAAATTCATCCTGTTTAAAGACTAACAGCCTTAAGATACATTCTTTCATGCTCTTAATTCAAATAAAGGTGATTAAAAATACTGGATTTTCTGTTCAGAAGTTATCCTTAGTTATCCTTCCTGATCTCCTGATTCTCAGCATCACCTCTGATGTTCTACATAATTCTGCCCATCCTGACTTCACAAACATTTCTAATTAAAAAAAAAGCCTACCTTCACTAGATCCATTTCAATGTATCTTCCAGTGTAATTTTACAGTGTATTTATAAGATTCCTGCTGCCACTCATTAAAAATCATATTCATCAATGTTTACTTTTTAATTCTAGATACTTTTTTTGAAATTAAATTTTAACCCATACCAAGTAAATTAATGTTAACATAGCACAGACACCATAACCACTACAGAAGACTAATAGCAGATATAAACAGTTAATTATTAGAAACAGAGCCAGAAAGAAGGGACAGACAACAGTTTAACTTAATCAGTTGGTGCACACCCTCTTCTTCCCACCTCTCACGTCCAGTAAATTTATCTTGATTATAACTATATTGGTGAGTTCAAGTTTTTTTAGCTGCAGGTCTTTCCATCACTGACATCAACAGTGAAGTCACTCAGAACTGGTAAGTACAGACCAATATTTTCTTCCTGGAACAGACCTTAAGCATCCAGAACCACAGGCCTTCAACACTGGACTTCATGAACTAAGTGCTTACTCAGCAGGCATCCAGAAAGTAATGCATTATTTCACTTAGCCATACCAGTGCTTCATTATGCATTTTATGCAAGAATTCATAATGATAACAAGTGTATTGTTTGACACGCAGCAAAAACATACAGGCAGATAATTCCTCTGACCCCATCGGATCAATTAATTTCTGTAACAGAGACAAATACCTTCAGAATAGCAAAGCAAGACAACAGAAATCCTCTGAAATGCTAGAAAAAGACAAAGAATATATGCTGTGAAGAAGCAAACTAGGTTTAAAAAATAAACTGCACTGAAGTAATTCTCTATGCTACTGTTAAAGCTGTTTTCAGTAATGTACAGCATCACACACAATACTTCACAGTAAACCAATGTCATGAAATCATATGCTTGCCAGAAAGAGATGGCATAGGCTACCTATCCAGAGTGCTTACTATTTACAAAGTTGCATTTACTATTTACAAAATATTTACTATTTACAAAGATGCATTTCATTTTAATAGAATAGAGTAGAATAGTTTCAGTTGGAAAAGACCTTTAAGATCAGAGTCCAGCCTTTAACTTAATGTGGACTGCCAAGTCCACCACTAAAATATGGCCCCAAGCACCGCACCTACATGTCTCTTAATACCTCCAAGGATGCTGACTCAACCTCTTCCTAATATCCAATCTAAACCTCCCCTGGCACAACCTGTTTGCCCTATCACTTGTTACTTGGGAGAAGAGATGGACACCCACCTGCCTACAACCTCCTTTCAAGTAGTTGTGGAGAGCAATAAGATCCTTCCCAAGTCTCCACTTCTCCAGACTAAGCGATCCCAGTTCCTTCAGCCACCCCTCATAAGACTTGTGCTCTAGATGCTTCACCAGCTTCACTGCCCTCCTTTGGACATGCTGCAGCACATCTAAGTCCCTCTTGAAGTGAGGGGCCCAAAACTGAGCGTAGTATTCAAGATGTGGCCTCACCAGTGCTGACTACAGGGGGGTGATCACTGCACTGGCCTAGTCCTGCTGGCCAAACTGTTTCTGATACAAGCCAGGGTGCTGTTGGCCTTCTTGGCCACCTGGGCACACTGCTGGCTCGAGTTCAGCCGGTCATCAACCAGCACCCCCAGGTCCTTCTCTGCCAGGCACTTTCCAGCCACCCTTCCCCAGGCCTGTAGTGCTGCGTGGGGTTGGTGTGAGCCAAGTGCAGGACCCAGCACTGAGCCTTTATTGAACCTTGTACAGTTGGCCTCAGCCCGTAGGTCCAGCCTGTCCAGATCCCTCTGCAGAGTCTTCCTATGCTCCAGCAGGTTAACACTCCTACCAAGCTTGGTCTTGTCTGCAAACTTACTGCAGAGTGCACTCAATACTCAGAACTAGCCCCAATATTGAGCCCTGGAGAATACCACTTGTGACCCATCACCAACTACACTTAACTCCATCCACCACCACTTTTTGGGCTCAGCCATCCAACCAGTTTTTTACCCAGCAAAGAATATAGCCATTCAGGCCATGAGCAGTGAGTTTCTCCAGGAGAATGCTTTGGGAAATGGTGTCAAAGGCTTTACTGAAGTCTAGATAGACAACATCCACAGCCTTTTCCTCAGCCACTAAACAGGTCACATTGTCATAGAAGGAGATCAGGTTAGTCAAGCAGGACTGGCCTTTCGTAAACCCCTGCTGGCTGGCCCTCATCCCATGGTTGTCCTGTACCTGCCAAATGTTGGCACTCAAGACGAGTGCCTTAAGCATAGATGTTTTCACCCTAAAATTACACACACACATTGCAAGCAATACTTAATAAAAAAATAATATAGCTTAACTAATGAGATCGGTTGAAGTCCAAAATCTAAATATGAAGCCAAGTCAACCTCAAACAGCAGGAATAATGTCCATGTAAGTTTTATATCCTGTACTTCCCAACCTTCTGTACATTTACAGAAGAAAAATACATTAACTTAGAGAATGTATCCTTAAATTCTTTAACATTTTTTATTATGAGGGTTTACCTTCACAATAAAAAGAGTTACACTATGGAAACAGATTTCATGTGATCTTAAACATAAAAATAAATCTGTTGCATTTCTATCTTCTAGTCACATGACAAGATAACATGAAGACTATGTCATTTGAGGATTACGAAAACAGTTGTGTGTCTAATTATTAGTCTGGGTTACCATTGAAAGCCCTAGTTATTCACTCGCCCTCCTTTATCACACATGCTGGACTACAGACTCCTCAAACAAAGTTTCAATTTGATGACTATATACCTGATCAAGTGAGTGAGCTGTAGAACTAAAATACAAAGTTCCTAATAAATACAAATATAATTTACTTTTACTTCTGCATATTTCAAAATTTGATGTGCTCTCACAGTCCATGTCTAACAATGAACCATTTCGCTAACTGTAATACAAGACCAGCTGCTGTAACATTGTCTTCCTCCACAAATCAGTCACTGAAGATAGCAATGCCTATCAAGTAGACTTTAGTAAATATAGTCCACCTGTAGGACTGTAGGAAATTTCTGATAGACTAAGGCAGCACCAACAGCATGGGAGAAAAACGTTTGCATGGTGAACTATCACAGAACAGTTTCTCCTGGCTTTTTTTCCCATGCATGCACACTTCAATGCTGTTCTAGGAACAGCAGCTGTTTTCTGGCCAGAATGCTCCAGCCTCTTCCTTAGAATCAAGATTCACTGAAAGCAAAGATAATTTGCTTACTCTCTCTATATATACACACATATAAGGTTTATGTATCCTATTTAGAACTCCAACATGCTTATATGTATACACAGCACCTTTTACACTGACTAAATATTGAAAATCTCCCTGTATCTACTCTATCTTAATGAGATATAAATAAAAATAAAATAAAATAATAAAAAAAAGAAACAAAACCCAACTTTGTTTTTTTTTAATTCATTACAGAATTAAGGGAACAGGTGGCGCTTGGAAATGTATTTCATGAACTGTCATAACCAAGACAGACTGGGTGACACAAGCATATACATCCAGATCCACCACAGCTGAATGGTCAAAGATGCACGATGCCTTGTACAAGTATTTCACTAAATGAATAAGAAGAGTTTTTCTTAGTCAGTAATACATTATCAACTGACTTTACACAAGCATTACTGAACATTAAAGTGTGAGGATCAGATGTATTAAGACAAAAGTTAAAGCAAAAAGAGAATTCAGCTTTGGGCTAAACATGATCAGGAGACATCCAGCCAAACAAAACCAAGGTGATTAAGCTGTGTAGAGGTCAGCATCTAAGACTTCCACTGTACCCAGTCAACAGACTGGGACTAAATTCAGATGTAACCATTCACATCCAGCAGAGTATTGAGTTTTCTTCACTTACTTTTGGTGACAGAAATTTCCTTTTACATTCCCTGCCAAATATCACTTGGCAGGATCTGACAATGTGTACAAGAGGGCAGACACGGTGCAGCCCCTCGTGGTTACCAGCCACTCCTCACCGTATTTCTGCAGAAGGGCATTTCAAATGAAGATTTAATTGGGCATAGGGAAAGAAAAGTCCAGCTTTAATCTCACCTTATCACTGTCATTCCCTCTAGACCTAGAGCAGATAGATCTATGCCATTCCATCATCAAGGTGCAGCTGGGTCACTAACAAGGGGCAGCTATTCCACACTCAATGTCAGATCTTTTCTATTAGAAAAGTCACAAAATAATTCTCAAGAGACCAGGTTGTCTGAGGACACAGGGAGTTTGGGGGTTTATTTGTTTTTTCTTTCATCGTATTATTAATAAAATAACTCGTCTTTCAAGAACTACTGTTAATTTATACACACCCATGGGCACATGAATGCCCAGCAAAGCTTGGTGCAGTCATATGATCTGTGACCAACTGTCCTGGATGACAAAGCTTACAGCAGAGTGTTGAACTTTGAGCTCTGGCTCTAAGACAGTCCACTTCAGATACACTAAAGAGGCTGGATGGCAGAGCTAGAGTTCTGAGAGGAAGTTATCACAGCAAATGTCCAGTGTGGAAGAGAGAGCTTCTCCTTCTGTCTTTCACCTATGCAAGATGACAGATATCAGTTATCTTTTTTTCATTTGTTTACATGTACATGTGATTCAAAAGTCTGCTTGCATTTCAATTTCATTTCACTGTCTGTAATTCTTTACCTGTGTCTTCAAGTCAATATATCACAATGGTGGCACAGACTACAAAAGTAAATACTTTGTTTGAAACACTCTGTAAAGACAGTGAAAGTACAGAAATGTATCTCAAGTTACAGGGAAGAGGTTAGCATATCAGAAGGTACTACATGGAAAGCCGTAGTAACCAGTGGATGCTACAAACAGACAGAGCAATGAATCATGACAACCCCTATACTAGCTGTTACAACAGAATTCTGGAACTGACGCTTGTTTCTGTTCCTTCAAAACTAGGCAAAATGAACACAAATAAAATTGGCATGGCCATAACATTTCACCAACCAAAATTCTTAACTGTAGACAGCAATAAGTCTCAAGTGAAATGGCAAAATGGCAGTTAATTTATTGCTGTCAGTTCAGGACACTTTTCAATGATGAAATCATTGCAAACTGTAACTCAGGACTTTGAAAGATAAATTTTATCATGTTGAAAAAATGAAACTGCTAACTCTGAAGTTAACCTGAATAATAATTTTAGAAGTTGTCTGGTCAGGGTGAGTAAGAAACATTAGTGGAAATACAATACTAGCAATCTAGAGACTTGCTGGCAACTTAAGTTTTTGATTTTTAGAGGAGAAAGTACAGGTAGTATACCAAACACATCAGAAACTGTGTCAGCTTAGTGTAATATACTATTACAGATACCTTTCTAAATCAAACTGAATATTTGAGAAAAATGATAAATCCTCAACTGCTTTTTCTCTCTCAGTATCAAAAACATCTTTGTCACCATTTTCCATTACTCAGGTTTGAAAGGGGGAGGTGATCTTCATCAGCCCCTCTTCATCTTCCAATATATTCCCATCTCATCTGAAACTTTGTTATTGTTGCTTTTAGTAAGATCTATACATGTAAGCATCAACTTGACTATACATCTAAAATCATCATTTTTCCCACTTATCCAACTGCCTCCCAATCAAATCTACACAGTGTGCAACTTCTAAAATGCTCATCTAAATGGTTGACAAAGTCTTCAACAACTGTAAAGAGAGCTGTCTTTAATGATCAAGCCTCTCATCAGCAATTTTACATTATTTTTATTTGCATCTTTACCATTGAATATCATTTTACAATAATCTAAGGCAACCCTTGTAAAAGCATGTGTCTTCCATTACTCCCACAAACACCGTTAGCCAATACAACCTGCTTCAATATCTAAAACTGTATCTTCATTGGTAATAGATTTGTTCTTCCTTGCCCACATTTCTTTTCTAGTAAGCAGTTATGTGGTGCTTAGCTGCCTACTGTGGTTAACCCACATGTGACACTATCTTACCATGACATCTGTTCCCGCTGGACCTAGACACGGCTTGAAAACAAAGAAGCAGAGGAGCCTGAAATGCAAAAAATTCAGGGAAACAAAGCGTTGAGACATACACTGTAAAAAAAATACAAAAGAAGAATGGCCAGCAATGGCTCAAGACACATTATGTTTCATTTTTCCAGAAGGTGGAATCTTAGAATTATGCTAGGTTCTTCCTGCTCAGGAAAGTCCTAGCAAGCACTAGAGCAGAGAGAGACTACAGAGAAACTAGTAAGAGGGATCTAAAAGAAACTCAGTGTTTAAAAGAAAGGGGAAAAAAAAAAAGAAAAAAGAAAAAAAAAGGCTATTCAATGCCAATTAATAAGCTTTATATTGAAGGTTTTCCTCTTCAGCCCACTGGTTTAAGCCCTAGTTACCCATTTCCTACCTGGCCATTCTTCTTTCTCAAGCTCATACGGCTTGAGCTAGATTGATTCATTTCTTCTGGAAGGGGATGGTGTGAGTCTGGAGCTTCTGAGCATATTAGAAAATGGGAGATACTGAAAAAACTACCTTGAAACACTGGCAAAAGACTATCTGTATTAGGAGGTGTCTAACATGCTTATGGACTAAATGACAAATAATAGCAGCTCTAGAAAATTAAGAACTCCAGTCAACCTACAAAAATTGTAGCATGAGTCTACCAACATACTTTTATCCCAATCTGGGTAAGCTGTTACAGGAGTAAAATGATGTTCACTCAGCCCACATTTGCCCTCTTCTCAGATAAAATTACTCACAGTGGAAATTATAACCATGACTGATCATACACTATTACTGTAAATTAATGTAAAAATCTAGTCTCACCCAGAAGCTATGAAACAGCAACAGCATGCTCTAGTTCCTGGCATATGCCAGTTTTGAATACTGACTTATACATAGGACTACGTATTTTTCTTCTACTATACTCCTGAGGTACTTAATGCATTCTTTGCTTCAGTCTTTAATAGCAAGACCAGCTTCCCTCTGGGTTTTTAGGCCCCTAAGCAGGAAGACCGGGATGAGGATGAGCAGAATGAAGTCCCCACAGTCCAGGAGGAAACAGTTAGTGACCTGCTGCACCTCTTAGGCACAAGTCTATGGGGCCAGATGGTACTCACCTGAGGGTACTGAGGGAGCTGGTGGAGGAGCTCACCAAGCCACCCTCCATTATTTATCAACAATCCTAGCAAACTGGAGAGGTCCCAGAAGACTGGACATTGGATTAGCCAATGTGACACCAATCTACAAGAAGGGCGGGAAGGAGGATCTGAGAAACTACAGGCCTGTCAGCCTGACCTCAGAGCCAGGGAAGGCTGTGGAGCAGATCATCCCGAGCACCATTGCGCAGCATGTGCAGGACAACCAGGGCATCAGGCCCAGCCAGCGTGGGGTTAGGAAAGGCCAGTCCTGCTTGACTAATCTGATCTCCTTCTACAAGATGATGATCTGCCTAGGGAGGGATGAGGGAAAGGCTGTGGATGTTGTCTACCTGGACCTTAGTAAAGCCTTTGACACCATTTCCCACAGCATTCTCCTGGAGAAACTGGCTGCTTATGGCCTGGATGGGTGTACTCCATGCTGGGTTAAAAGATGGCTGGATGGCAGAGACCAGTGAGTGGATAGTGAATGGAGCTACCTCCAGTTGGCAACCAGTCACAAGTGATGTTCCCCAGGGCTCAGTATTGGGTCCAGACCTGTTTAATATTTTAATTTACAATCTGGATGAGGGGCTTGAGTGCACCTGCAGTAAGTCTGCAGATGACACCAACCTGGGGGGAATGTTGATCTGCTGGAGCATAGGAAGACTCTGCAGAGGGATCTGGACAGGCTGGACCTACGGGCTGAGGCCAACTGGACAAGGTTCAATAAAGGCTCAGTGCTGGGTCCTGCACTTGGCTCACAACAACCCCACGCAGCACTACAGGCCTGGGGAACGGTGGCTGGAAAGTGCCTGGCAGAGAAGGACCTGGGGGTGCTGGTTGATGACCGGCTGAACACAAGCCAGCAGTGTGCCCAGGTGGCCAAGAAGGCCAGCAGCACCCTGGCTTGTATCAGAAACAGTGTGGCCAGCAGGACTAGGCCAGTGCAGTGATCACCCCCCTGTAGTCAGCACTGGTGAGGCCACATCTTGAATACTACGCTCAGTTTTGGGCCCCTCACTTCAAGAGGGACTTAGATGTGCTGCAGCATGTCCAAAGGAGGGCAGAAGTCTTGTGAGGGGTGGCTGAAGGAACTGGGATCGCTTAGTCTGGAGAAGTGGAGACTTGGGAAGGATCTTATTGCTCTCCACAACTACTTGAAAGGAGGTTGTAGGCAGGTGGGTATCCATCTCTTCTCCCAAACAACTAGCAACAGGACAAGGGGAAATGGCCTCCAATTTAGAACAGGGTAGATTTAGATTGGATATTAGGAAAAAAAATTTCCCATCAGGCATGGGAACAGACTACCAGGGAGGTGGTGGAATCATCGTCCTTGGAGGTATTTAAAAAACGCATAGGTGTGGTGCTTAGTGGCATGGTTTAGTGACAGACATGGCAATCCTGGGTTAACAGTTGGACTTTATGATTTCAAAGGTCTTTTCCGATCTAAATGACTCTATGACGCAAGAACTTTAACAGTTTATCTAAAATCCCTAAAGACCAGAACAAAAACATGTAAACATACTAAAACCAAATTAGGACCCTCTCCAATCAATGTGGCTGTAGAGTGTGCACAGGAGTCCCATTAAAGTAACATACCATCTCCACTGGATTTGCAACAGCTCATCGTGCCACTTGTTCATTCTGTATGTGTACTTCAATCCATTCCAGTCATGCACTACATCAAAATGGAGCTATGTCCAGTGACAGCTGCTGCTACTGTACTTTGCTCCTCCCCACTGTTTCACAAGGGCTAAACCTTGTGATAAATGGATTTTGCATTTTTGGGTAAAGGCAACACAACTGCACCAAGTATATGTCTGACATCATCAGATATGGTTACTGAAAATTAGCATTAACTTGTATCTGTTCAGTATATGTTTTCATTTCTTCTCAGGTACAGAATTCCTCTCACTTCACCCTAAGAACATACCTAAGACTCAAGACAAAAGTAATATGAGAGAGAAGACTGGCCAGCTTTTCCATCTCTGCAAACTGAAGTTTGACCTTTTATCTTGAGAGTGTGTCAAATCAATAAATTTCACTGACCAAAGATGGAAACCAAAAGCAACCAGCAAACTGCTGGGGTCCATATACACTGAATTTCTGAAAAATCTGTAGTATGAAAGGGGCCACAAACAGCTAGTAATCAGCTGGAAATGGAGAAGGTACATCCTGCCCTATACATATCTCATTACCTCTATCCCTTAAACCACTTTCCAACTCCCTGACTTGCAGTCGAGCATCAGCTGTCATCTTGCACCTGAGTAGAGTAATCTTCAAATCCAGACTCATGGGAAGCATAATAAATGAGAGTCGGGACCACTGCAAAAATCCAAAAACCAAACTAGCTTTCTACTAGTTATACCCATCCTGACTACAGAAGGGAACCCTGTGAAAAAAAGGAAAAGTTCCAAGTGCAAAATATTTATATTCCTTACAGTATTTTTCAGAAATGCTACATAGGAACAATTATATTAATTACTTTTTTTCATTTGAAAGGAGAACTGCCCAAAAAGAACTTATTTGTAGTAATACACAACGTAGCAAACAAAATTTCAATGGACACTTCACTCTGTCATATCTCCCCAGAAAACTGTGAAGTAAATTCACAAATAAAAAGGTTAACTTTACTTTCATTCATAAAACATTTTCATCTCTTCTAACTAGCTGCATTCTTTAAAAAATGCATTTGAAAAAAAAAATGCAACAACTCGTAACTCACCCACTCCATTAATCTAAAATGCTAGGGGTTTTTTTTAGCTTTCAAGACATTGGCTTTTGATTGAACGCTTTAAATGTTTTTTGTGCACAATGGATATATATAACTGACTGGTGTGTTTGGAAGAAACCTTTCCACTGACTGGGACATGAGTTTCCTCTGATTACAGGAAGTCAGAAACTTCCTGCTTGTTGCACTTTCCTCTACTTGTGCTCAACCACTGTTCTTTCATCCAGCCACAAAAATTAAATTTACAGGAATCCAGATTTCTGCACACTTCAAATGAAAAGACTCTTTTCAATATTATCTGCTACATTTTCACAAAGCAGTAAAATTGGCGGGCTATAACTAGTATAAGCTTTACATAAAAATGTGAATCTACAGTGAAAACCAAAGGAGGTGATATCTTTGGCATATTAGCCTAGACTGCTTAACACATTGTACATCAAGATTATGGGGTATAACAAACTTTAAAAGGTATCATCACAAGCAGCACCATGTTTAGTTTTCAGTCTACAAAAAATTCACACACACACCCCCCTATATAAAAGAATTGCACAGTTATGTGTTTGAATTTTTTTAACTTTTCCCCAAACTGGATATATTTATTAGCACCATAGGCATACATGTAAATGATGTAAATTAAAAATGAGTCAGGCTTAAAGCAGGAAAGACTATACTACTGATGCATAAATAACTGGAAAACAAGCAAGGCTCCCACATATATTTTTTTAAATATGTGGTTCCAATAGAAATAACAGGCTGTATATGCTACAGGTGTCCAAGCCACCATGCTGAAAGCATAGACAAGTTTTATAGGAAGCAGGACACGCAAAACAAACATGAATATCAGCTGAGAGCCACCTTCTCACGAAAGAAATTACTAACCCCATTATGCTCCCCAGCACAATTATCAAATAATCTATCAGATTTACATTAAGAGAAGTATACCAAATGTTGCCTTGTATTTGTCCCATAAGCATTAGTACTATTCTCCTGATATATCTACTCTTTCACTTCTCAACTTTCTTTCACATAGGCTACTATTTAAAATGTTTATATTACTTTTCACTTCTCCCATTTAACAAGCTTATTTAAATTGTGTGATTTATTAAATATTTTACAGTGTGCTCCTGTTTTAGCTGTGATGGGATATTATAAAATCTGGGTTCTGACTGGCTCTTCTCCTTTGAGTTGTTGTTTGGCCTTGAATAAGTTGCTTCCCTCTCACTGAAAATTATTATTGCTGTTTTCATTTACAGATGAAAGGCTCTACAAAACTAACAAACGTGAATCATGAATATTCCAGATAAAGTTTAGTCAAAAAGGTACAAGAAGTCCAAGTACCACCCTGACACTGAATTGCCTCTTATACAGATTTACATTGTAGCAAGCATGTTGACATAACAATTACAAAATAAACATGAAACACACCATTCCAGGCTTAAAAGTCTCTACTTTTAAAAGAGGTCAGGCTTCCCACTGCCCTTTCAGAAGAGAAACTGACAAGTCCTTTTAAAGCAGAGGAGAAAGAAAAACAAATCACAGTTTAAAAAAATAAACTTAATTTTGAAAGAGAATCTGTTGGGGAAGATCAGAAAAGATACCAACAGTTTTCATCCCTGCAACATGTCAAGTTTCAATCAGCAAAATATAGGCAGATCTTCATTCAGATATAGATGTTGCCTTGCTGTGAACAATGACAGAAGGAAAAAAACAAAGGTTGGAGGAAAAAGTGTGTATAGCCACATCATACAGGATGCAGGAGCCACTGGTCACATCCACCAGTGCTAATGGAAAATTTCAGGACCCAGAATATGATCGTATTCATCAACACCATGTGAGATTAATGACGTTAAAAAATATAAGTAAATGGGCAGCATGCTGGCAAATCAAATTTGTTGTTGACACATCTAGAGCACAGTAGATAAGAAATAATGATCAGTGCTGCTCAGGCAACTACTGAGCTTCAAGCTACTCAACAATTCAGGAGGGAGTGCTGTGCATGACATTGAGAAGGTAGATTATAAATACAACACCGCAAAATCTGTAAAAAGAGTACATATTTCCATGGATAATGAAAACGCCCACCTATATAAAATTACATATCAACCAGAAAAACACTACAGGGAAGAACACTCAGGATCAGCATCGTACTGACAAGAATCTGAGGAGCTCCACAGCACAGCAATTATTCCACAACCGGAATTTTTTGGTAACTCCCTTTTAAACACCTGTTGTTGACCACTGTAAGTGACAAAACAGCCTGGGTGGCAATTCATCCGATGCCAGGCACAACTCTTACGGTAATGTCAGAGTGAAGTCTAAATAGCAAAAATGCACTTCTACGATTCTAGAAAGATTTTTTTAAACCTTTCAACAAGTTCCACACCTTCCCAAAACTCACGTCTATTCTCAATACACATCACACAGCTATACTCCTTTCCCCAAAGGAAAAAGGCCAAAAGGCCACTTGTGTAAAAGCTAGAGATCAAATAAAAATACCACTTATTATCAAACAGGCACAAGTCTGTTTCAGGAAACATTGTTCAGATGTTTGTTACATGATAGTTTAGAACCAGAGGATACTGACTACATGTGGGTCTAAGAGTTAAACAAGACAGCTCACTCAGAAGGTGGTGACAGTAGAGGTCTGTTACAGACATCAGCTCAAGCTAGAGAACAGTAGGATTTACTTTGTAAGCTTGTATTTGTAATGCACTGAAAGAAAAATGTCAAACTGAAGTCTTTAATAATGAAACCTAGTATCTCAGGATCTTAAACCGCCAACAGTAAAAACATCAGGTTTTTAAAAATTATTAGCAACGGTTTTCTAACCGCACTCACCATAACCAAAACAGAGAAATTATTATATATCCCATTATAACAGCTAAAATTAGTAAGTCACTGGACTAGAAACTGGGTATAGCCTAAGAATTACTGATCATGATCACATTACATAGCCAGACAGAGATTACTGACATCTCTGTAAACATACAATACACATACACGGTCATATTGCCAAGTTTTCAAAACTTCTGAATGGGAAAAGAGTTACAAACAAAACTAATTGGGAAGGAAACTCTTTACATACAAAAAATGAAAACAAAAACTTCCTTAAGAGGCTTTTATCTACGGTCAGGCAATTCTACAGCTAACAAACAGGACAATTTTGGCTACAGTTCATCCTAGTAATTCAAATCCCCCAATGTTTTTCAAAAAAGAAGCAAGTGTGAAAAAAAAATAATAAAAATCAGGATCAACAATGTAGAAAAGGGGAGGCTGGATCACCATCAACAGAGTTATGGAGCGTAGCAACTGAGAAACATAAAACATCCATGTATGACACAGCCAAGAGAGTCAGTAACAAACACCTTAACAACAGCAGAGGCCCATGACTAGACAGAGGTGGCACAAGTATTAAAAATCATAAGGAAAGATAAAAAATAATCAATAAATAATTTCAATTTATACTTGGAAAGACTTGAAATGGTATAATTGTATCACATCACATTGATTTTCTTTCCAACTCATTTGTTAAACAGATGTTCCAGATCAGATGTTAAAAAACACTGAGACACAAAGATTTTAAATCAGCATACTCGTTAAACCTATCCAAGAGTCCCAGAGCAGTCAGCCCAGCAAAGCTATGAGCTATTGATGCTTTTTTAAAACTACATTTTTTTAAAATCTGTATCTGCCTTTAAACGCTAGGGACTCCCACCACACAGAGGAGTGAAAATACGGTATCAAAGGGACAGATGAAGTTTTAAGGCAGTCTGATACAAACAAGGTAACAAGAACCAGTGAATGACAGATGCATTCAAATGTGTTCAAACAACAACTGCATGCCTTATTTTTAAATAGTGGTAAAGATGTATGGTGGAAACAAGTCATCCAGAGAAGTAAATGGTAGATTCTAAGTACTTAAAAAAAAACCGAAAACAAAACCAAACAAAAAAAAACCCCAAAACTTAGCCAACTAGAAGTTCAGAAAACAAACCCATTGACACAAAACCTGATGCTGGAATATATATAAGGTAAAATGTTCATGTATTAAGATATGTTTGATCTCTACTCTAATGCACCACTACATGACAAAGTACTAAATGCAAGTCAACTTATGCGAGCACATGAACTTTTCACAAACACACAAGTAGATTAGTTAGTAGTGTGATAATGAGGTTCTTTAATAAACCTAAAGTAACAATTTGCCAGCCCATTAGCAGAACAAAAAGCTTCTCAAGCTAAATACTACAGAAAGAAAATATCGGGGTTTTTTCAATAGAACACAGGATACCATGATACTGCCTATTTTCTGCTGCATTCAGTCCTACATCAGTAACAAGTGATTCTTCCTATTATTTTCAAACTACTTCCAAGCAGACTTCAGGTCACCTTACGACTCAGTGCTTTTGGGAAATCTACATCTAATCATTAACAGAGGCAAAATACCCATTTCTATTCTGTTTGGTAATTCATCAACCTTTAGCCAAAATACGCTAAACGTTGACTGTTCATTTTCAAGGTCTGGGTGCAGTCTGACTAACTGCGCCAGCTTGGCTCTTACTCCTTAACTCTCAGAGTTAAGATGGTCATAAATATGGTCAACCATTTCTCCTCAAAGACTGTCACACACAGAGTCCCACAAGATTCAGAGTAATCATGCTTTTTTTCCACTCAACATCAATAAAAAGAATGTGAATTATCAGATTAAGATTATATCCAGTATGACAGGGACCTCAAACTCTGCATCATTTTCATGTCCTTTTTTTTAAAAAGTATTTGGTCACAGAAGCCGTGACATCAGAAAAAAACCCTCACACTTGGGTAACTGGTAAAAATATTCTTAAGTAAAACACAGACCACAGTAGTAACCTTCCTAAAAACTGGAAATGGTATGCATTTCCCTATACCCCTTCTTTTGAAGATCAAAAATAGTGCATTTAAGCCTCACTAATGTAGCAACCAAACACAGGCAAGCAACTCTTTCTATCACGTTTAACAGCCTTCTTCCTCTGAGAGCACAACTCAGCCAAAGAACTGTGTTTACTTTATAGACTACAGACAACTGCTTTGGGCACTTTCCAGGGTTAGAAGAAAAAGCACACAAAACCTATAGCTTATGTAGTACAGAGCCATGTAGAGTCTAAGTCAAACAGTTTAGATAACATACCACATTTGCACTCTGCAGACATCACTGGCTCCTGATCCAAAATGCTCTTACACGTGCTAATCAACAAAGCCTCAAATGGACTAGGAACTGATTATCTTAGAAACTGTCTACCCTCCACAATTCTCAGGAACAGCTGTTGTCAATTACAGCAGCATACCTAACAGTTTAAGATAAAAATCCTAAGGATGGAGCACAAAGTAAACTTTCTAAAACTTTGTCAACAGCATACCTTCCAGGGCAAAGTGTAAAACAGTTCTTTGCATAGCCCTTCCCCAGTGAAAAATGAAGTAATAATAGCAAGAACAACCTGGAGACAGGAAAGATGATCGCTACATTAGTATAAATCACAGGCAGGCAGAGAATGTGTAACACATTTCCACCAAATCACATTGTTCTTGCATATTAATGCAAGGTACCAAAGTCCAAAAGATGCAAATGCAAACGAAAGAGAAAATAATAACATTTGAGTAAAGTCAACACTAAGGCAAAGAAGGAAAAATGCAAGAGGAATGGTCTCACATTTCTCAAAGGCAAGTGCCACTCTCACAGGTGGCACAGTAGTTTAAGAAAAGCTCTGAACCATTTCTGTATGACAAGTAAACTTTGCTAATATTGCTGCAGAAACTGAAAAACTATTTGTTAAAAATCAAGTTTGTGGCTTTCCTCAGATTTCTGAGGTGGTGAAATAAGGTTCTTGCATGTTTCACTTGTCAGTTTAAACGTTAAACAAAGCTAACAGTACAAGCCTTACTTGGTCAACTTCCCATCCACAAAGATGGAGAACAGACTTGAGTTTTCATCTCACTAACAAAAGGATGCCATTAGTATCTTTTGAAATGTTCAGTTTTCACAGGAGTTTACCATATCTGCAGTAGCTAAATTATGAAGCCATCATAAAATCTAGAGGGGAAAAAAATGCACTGCCTTCACAGTATGCACTTCATATGTAAAAACAGTAATGGCTCACAGTCTCATACTTTGTTATGCACTGAAATTCATTACGTAGGTTCACAGCTTACACAAGGGTAAGCTCCCGTTGTTGGCTCAGCAGCAGAGTTATCTATTTCAGGTAAGAAAATATACAAAAAAGTTTACAAACTCAACAATTTCTTTGGAGTACGCTGTGTCTAATTCTGTGTTTACATGACAGTCTGAATAACCTTGACTATAACAATTCCAGTAATCGCTACCATTATATATATACATATGACTTTTGGGACAGCAGCATTTAGGTTGTACACGGGCCACATGTCAGTAAAAGAGAAGTTTGACAACTGATGATTCACAATTCTGTTAAATCAGACAATTATTACATTTATGGGAAAAAAAGGACTGGTTTCAAAAACTGAAATCATCATCCACAAACAATATCTTTTTCTTATTGCCTAAATTTCAATCTTACAGTATTGCAACCCGCAAGTTGCAAATGTAACAATGGATGATGATTCAGAGAGAGGTGGGATCTAGGATTAATTTAACTGTATGTTTCATGACCCATGAATTCTTAAAAACATTTTCAATACCAATAATCAGCCCATATTTATTTAGAATACATTTTGGAAGCTTTAGTTTTCACAAAGAAGGTATAATCAGGAAGCAGCTGAATTAGTGTGTGGCAAGTAACAGAACTGACAACCAACAACTTTAATGAAGTTTCATTGGTCCAAAAAGAAATACTTCTCTTATGTGGTGCTTTTTAACCAAGTTTCAGAGTGCTTTGTAAGGGAAAGTAAGCAGGACTACTGAAAGTAAAGCAGTGCATTGATGCTGTGGAGCCGAGTGGCAGAACTAGAAGAGTATTGTCTCCCGAGTGCAATCCCAGTAGATTTTGGAACATGACTCCTCCACATAAAGACCACTTTCACACATATAAACCAGTAAAGTAATGCTACGGCAATAGGATGGAACGAGTATTTCTTAAAAACAGACTTAAAGCCCCCAGGATGCGTAACACCATAGGACATGTAGCTAAACTAAACTACTGATGGGTATGGTACAGTAACCTAAGAGTATAAAACTCTCAAACAGCTAAGATGTGAGCACTGCAGTCCCTGAACTGAAATCCGGCCTTGTATACCACATGAACTAATGTATCATAAAGGAAGAAAAACAAAAACAACAACAAAAAAAGTGTGATAGTGAAACATCTACCACTGATGGCGATATACTGGGCAGCTAGCACACACTGAGTCAGAGAGGTGAGAGCAGGGAGGAAGAGAGGCTCTGGGGCAGGAAAAGTGGAGGGAAACCAAGCTTCTAATAAGTCTTTCAAGGCCTGGAGGGGAGGGGGGGGGGGGGGGGGGGGGCGGGGGGAAACCCATGAAGACCTTAACTTCCCTCTTCAGCCACCAGAATCGCCGCCACCACCACCGCCACAAATCCAGAGAGGGAAACCTTGTGACAAACCTGCCTCTTCCTCCTCCCCCCCTGCTTTCCCCTCCCAGAAGCGGCCGCTGCCTCCAGAGAGCCCTGCCGGGGCGCACCTGCCCCAGCACGGCCCGGGCCGGCACCAGGCCCCCGCCCGGCAGCCCCGGGGCTGGGAGCCCGAGGAGGCCGAGGAGCGGCGGCGGCTGCCGGGTGCGCGCAGGCCTCGCCGCCCCAGCCGGCCCCGCTGCTGCCCGCTGACGGCCGGGGGCGGCGGGACCAGGCGCCGCCGCCGCGGAAAGGCCTCGGCGGGGGCCGGGCCGGCGCACGGTGGCTGCAGGGCGGCCGGCGGGGAGGGGGGCAAGCGGGTTAAGGGGAGCAGATGCTCTGGGGCTGGTTTTACCTGCTGCTGCTGCTGCCTGCAGTGGCATGAAGATCTGGCTCAGCCTCTCTCTGTCTCCCCCTCCCCGCCTCCCTCCCTCCCTCCCTCCCTCCCAGCGCGGCACACAGACCCCCGCGCAGGCCCGGCGCCCTGCGAGGGACGCGGGGCAGGGGGAGGCGGTGGGGGAGGCCCGGGGAAGGGAAGGGGAAGGGCTCCCGGGCCGCACGCGGGGACGCGCGATGGCACCGCCCCCCCGCCCCGGCCCCCTCCGCGCAGGCGCCCTCCGCGCCGCGAGCCCGGGCCGTCCGCGCCGCCCGCCGCCTGCGCCCGCTGCGGCGGGGCTGGGGGTGCACGGGGAGCCGGGCCCGCCGGGGGAAGGGGAGGCGCGGGGACGGGGCTTTCCGCGTCGCGGGCCCTGGCGCGGCTCGGCTGCCGCCTGCCTCCCGCGAGCCCCGGCAGAAGGGCGCCAGGGCTTTTCGGAGCGCGGAGTTTCCCCGTGTGTTCGGGCCCTCTGAGGCAGCCCCAGGCGCTGCTGTTCGCCCGCGGAGCGCGGTGTCCGCTGGCGCAAGGCCGGGGTGAGGGCGGGAAGCGGCTTGAAATGGGGCAGCGAGGACCCGCACACCGCTCCCCGCCAGCGGCCGGCCGGGGGGCAGCGCTGGTGGAAGGAGCGGGGGGCCGGGCCCGGCGAGCGGCCTGGGCCGGGCCGTGCTGGGGCCTGCTGGCCCGGGTGGCCCCGGCTGGAGCCCTGGGAGGTGCCGGCCGCCGCCCCGGGGCCGCTTGTCCTGGGAAGTGGCGTAACCCCCCTCCCTGCGCGCGATTTTCTGCAACTCGGTAGTGGTTCACCTGAGACAAACACATTTGCAAGGCAGGCATGGGTCGCTGGCGTACCTTCGAGATCAGCTTAATCAAAAAGATTCGCTTTCTTCGGTTTGGGGGAGATCCGGTGAATTTGCCATTTGCTTGGCATTGGTCCTTCATTAAAAATCCTGAAGGAATGTGAGCTATTGCAGGGCACCACCTAGTATGGGACAGTTCTTGCAAGGAAAACTGCAATAGACTGATGTGAACGTTGAAGATTAAGTGGAGCGCTCGGTGTTTTAGGCTGCTCTTTGTGACAGTTCTGTGGTTTCTAATTAAGCCTGGTAATGGGCCGGGGATCCAGGCTTTTCACTGGGGGTCCAGTACAAGGCGAAAAACTGGAGACACGCTCTGTCATCCATACCAGCTGAAGCAGAAGTATTATGTGAACCCACATCTTGGAAAGATGAGCCTAAAACTGGCACTGACTATTAGATCATATGTCAGGACAATGTAGGAAGAAAAGGTGATCAATCTGAAATATGCCTAGAAATGTGAAACAGGAATAAAACATTGTAAGTTTAGGAATGGTGAATTTATTGCATCTAATCTCTGAGGACATTTCTTAAAATTCCTCTTACTCGCAGAAAGGAACTTTTTTGCTTTTTGGGCCTTTTCAGGGCAAGATAATCAGCTTATCCATGTGGTTTTGCCAAAGATGCTTAAGAGAGGAAGTCTTATCTCCATGCCAGTCTACAGATGTTTTTGATTTCCAGATGTTTGATTAAGAAAAGAGAGACCAAAGTAGGTTCCGGCCTGCTGATGATAGTATTTTACAGCAATGCATTCAAATTTCTTGCTACAACAGATTGTTTAAAGTAGAAAGAGCCATTTAAAGTTAAATGTTGGTAGATGTAAAAGAAATAAGCACAGGACAAAAAAAAATGAAGACGTGAATTTCCTTGCGTGTCTATATATCTGTTAACTTCAAACAGATCCTTTCATTTTCTGTTTGAAATCATCGTTGTCTGTCTCTCCTTACATTTATTTTGCATTAGAGCAGATCTTGATTTTAAAAAACCATGCAGTCAAGCATGTAATTCTTGTCTAGTAATACTGTGTTTTGAGTGCTTTGAACAGCTCGGTGATGAAATGGTAATTTTGTTCAATACAGGGCACAGCATTTGATTTAGAAATCATACAGTGATCTACAGTTAGTCTGTGCCTATCACAGTGACCTGTCCACTGTAAATACATGGAAATATATATTTTCTGCTTTTGGAATACAGTGCATTTTAGGTAAGAACATATGCAGAAGTAGCATGTGCTTGGGAGACGACGGCAATGTAAAGAATTGTAGCACATCGTATGTTGAAGATACAGGTGTACAGGCAGGATTCTCCAAGCACCAAGTACAAATTTTACTGGAAGTACCAACACCTTTTCCTTAAAACCCTGTAGATTCGTGCTACTATTTAAAAAAAAAAAAAAAAAAAAAAAAAAAAGAACCTGCCTTTGGCACATGCTCCCACTGTGTACTCAAATCAGGCAATTGTGAGTTGTCTAAATAACTACTGGAGTAATTATATGAGCATAGGATATCTAATTGTGTGTGCACTTTGGGGATGTCTTAGAAGATCTGGCCCTCTCAGTATTTTCAATATGAAAATTTTCCCATGGAAAATAAAAGCTAGAACAAAAGCCAGCAGGAAAAACAACAGCAGAATCTGCCAAAAGTAGTTTATTCTTGTTTCATTGGCAATCGATTGTTAGGCTCATCATAACACTTAAAAATGCCAGTTTAAGCATGAATGCAGGTTCCACCCCACAATGAAACATTTTAAGGAGATGAATCCCTTTTACTTGCACAACAATAATGGAAAAATAAATCCCAAATATTATTAATTTGTGTATTTGCAAGATTACGGGGTATTAAGAACAAACTGCTTAGACCATCTTAATTTATGTTTGAAATATGTCCTACTGCAGACTCACAAGTAAATATGTGTAAACATTGCACAGGTGAAGAAAATAATGTTTCATATATTGAGTGTTGACTGAACTATTCTTAGGGTTAGAAAGAGTTTTAAAATTTTACTTGGCTGCACATTGCAATAATGAAAAATCTTGGCTTATATTTAGTTACATTATTAGTTACATTATTTATTTAATTAGTTGAGTCTGTAATCTAGCTCAGTTTTATACAAGTTCTTAACATCTGAAATGTAAGTGGAATTCATAGCAAAGAATTCCTACGTTGCTTGCACACCTGTGATGGTAGAAGCCAATACAAGAGTAAGAAAAGTGGAAAATATTGACTTCCTGTATTCATTCCTTCCAGGTCTCACCTGGTAAGGTATCTAGAAATACATTCTAGTTTCCAACCCTTGCTGGGGGAGGGATGTCCAATTTGGTTTTCAACTATAGTGTAAAGCTATTATGCTCATATGAACTAGGGAGCAGGATTTCATCTATTTTGAAAGAGTATAGTATAAATTTGCCAGTTTAATAAAATATAAAGTAAGAAGTCTTGACTTTTTGGCTTAGTTAACTCATGCATGCAAACAACATAAAAGTTTTCATAGATTTGTAATATGTATTTGTGTGAATTAAAGACAAAATATTTTATTGAATGCATACATGTGTATGATTGTGTGCATATACAAATAAATTTAAGTCATTATACATACACATATTAGTTGTATTTTAAATTGTAATGGTATGTCATTTAAATTTCATATTTGATCTGTAATCCAGGAAATTTTGGAATCTCAGGAATCTGATAAAATCTCAGGAAAGTTTTAATAACTGCAGCTTCTGTAAGTCAAAAGAAGCTCCGTTTCTGTATCAACTCTGTTGCCAAAAAGAAACTGACAAGTACTTGTAGAGTGCTTCTAGCATTTCTAGACCCTATAGTGAGATGTATTCTATACACAACCATTAAGAACAAAGTTACATTGATTTAAAACTTGAGGAATTTTTTTCCAGTAGAGTCTGTTTGACATTATTGTCAGCTTGCAGTTTCCATTGTAAATATTCTCTTACTTGCTCTGAAGTTTTGCTTTTGTATATTATTTAAATATTTACCAACCATAAGAAAAAAATTAATTACAAGTTTTGTTCTATCCTTTTCATTCTCCACCTAAGCCTTCACGTGGAAAAAAGTAAAAAATAAAAAAAAATTTTATCCTGAATTACAGTATGATTTGGCCATAGGTATTAACGCTTTAACTGAAATGGGTCTTAAGTAACTTTAAAATTCTTGGGTTTAGTGGAGTTTAGGTAAGCTGTCAGTGAATCTGTATGTCAAGTGATAGGATTCAGTGTAATTCTCCAGTTATTATTTACACTTACCAAATACCTAACCAAAACTGCAGTCTCTTCTTCCAGAAGAAAACCAAACACCTTGTGCTTTTTTAGTAAAATACATAGCTTGACATCCTGACAGTTATGTTCAAAATTATAATATTCGCTATGTGTTTGACAAAGGGGCGCTACTTAACGTGTTCTGAAAATTTTGACAGGAATCAAGCAAAGTGGAGTGAGCAAGAGGAGCAGAGACTGATTAACTAGTGTTGGAAAGAATGAAGAGAACCATGTACTCTAGACTAGCTCAACTAAATTTTGCTGCAGGTGACACTTCCTCTGAAAGATGTAAGGAAACCAGCCTCTTGATCTTGAAACAGTCATTTCAGCATAATCTGATGTACCACATAGCTGTTAGATCAGTGCCCAGAGAGGTGGAGAAACTAATTAGAGCCGAGCAAGGCTATACAAAAATTTTGTGCAGAAGGGCAAAAAGAAAATAAACTGGGTATCAGAAAAAGTTCCTTGTAAGCGTATCCAGAAATACAGTGAATCCTGTGAATATGAGTGTCCAGAGCAGCGTTTTTGCATGTGGTGCTTTTGGTCCCAATTCAGGCAGAACTATCCATTGACACTTAAGTTCCATTGATTTCAGCAGAGCTTAAGTGCTTTCCTGAATCGAGGCTAATTAAGTGCATCACATACAAATACTTGTGTGCATAAATTGTTTACAGGATTGGGGCTTTAGGGCTTGTCTAAACAGAGACACTCAGGAAAATTAATCCAAATTAACTAAAGGTATGAATTTAAAGTGGATTAGTTAAACCACATTAAACCCCAGTCCACACTGGGGTTTAATGTGGTTTAACTAATCCACTTTAAATTCACTGTTTTAATTACTTTGGATTAACTTTCCTGAGTGTCCCTGTTTAAGCAAACCCTTAGTGTATTGAATAAAGTCCCCAAATGAGTCAAAATTAAAATAGACCCCAAACTAAATAAATAGCAATTCTGCATTGGCAAGGGATGAAATCTTTAATTTTTACAATTCCAGTGACTGTGTACCACCAATGTGCTGAGGAACAGCAATGAGATCAAATTGCAATCAGTGAACGTGACAATGGAACTGAGCTGTGAAACTCCAAACTGTGTAGGAAAGGCTGGTCTGAGAAAAAAATTGAGTCAAAAATTTTCAAGTCAGTCTTGTGTACTTCAGCAATATTAAAATGCAATTTAAAAATAAAGATCAGATTTATTTCCACTTAGGCTGGCAAGATCAGTGAAGGTACTGTGGTTGCCAGTACAGTCTGTGATGGCTAGCAAGGAAGCCAAAACTGGCAAGAGAAGTAAGATAAGCCTTATTTATGTAAATAAGAAACCATTTGTATTTTATAATAAGCTATTACTTCTGATTAGCCACTTAAATATGATACATAAATAAAGCACTCAAATAGAAGTTGATATTAGTATTTTGATAAGTGAATGTTTGTGTTGTTTTGAAAACTACAGTCTGAATCCCAGGGTAGCATTTGCTTAGAGTTCCACTGGAAGTGGTGGGACTTCGTTAGGCTTCAAACTGGGGGCCAGCACAGCAACCAGACTCTTCAGGTGCATTAAAAATGTAACGACGGAAAAACATGGGATTGCAATCTATACAAATTAAATGATTGTGGATTGATTTTTTTCTTCCTTGGTAAATAAATAAATTAATAATAAACCATTGATAACTACTCAATTTGGCATGAAATATCAGACATTCATGGCCAGACACCCAGCTGGTGTAAGTGGGCAGATGGTCCTGTCTTTACTTAGAAATGATAAGTTTGGGGAAAATTTTGTTTGATTTTTTATTTTTATTTTTTTTAGTTTAAGCAAAATCTGTTCCTCTGCTGAAAGTGACAATTCTTTAAATAAAAACATTGTTGGAAAAGGTTAGTCTTTTTGTATTGAAGTTGTGCAATTCAATTTTAATATTTACAACTTGAAACTTGCTATGAGGCTAATACTGTCATTAGTTACACTGCTGAAAGTGCCTGCAAAAACTGCCTGAAAAATTCCAGCCCTGGTTGCATATACATGCACGAGGCTAATGTCATAGCTGTAGTTCCATAAAATAAAAAAGTGCCTATGATTAGAAGAGCCTTTATCCTGTATAGTAACGTGTGCTTAATGCTTGGCAACCAGTGATCCTCACTGAAAGGGCACTTTTTAAGAATTTTTTCCCTTGCCCATTTATTTTAAAATATTGCAAAGCAGTTTGAAAGTGACAGGGATGATGCAGTTCTGGTAGGCTTCCTCCTGCTGCCCCTGCTCCCCGCAGAGCAGCACGGCTCTCTCGGAACTCAGCCTTCCTCTGTGGCGTGACAGTGACAGGTCTTCTCTCCAGCTGCTGACACCTGGTCGAGGGAAGGGAATGAAGCTAGTGAAGTGGAGAAAGCAGCAAAGCAGGAAGATGGGGGAGGAAGGCAACCGCACTGAAGGCAGGACAGGTGGGAGAGCGCCAGGACGGAGTGCTTGCCCATTCTGCAGAACTGAGAGCAGAAGAGGAGGAAATTGAAAGTTTGAGTCACTTCAGACAACTTTTTAAATCTTGTTCTGCTGTCCAGCCGCTTCAGTATTTTTTCTTCCACTGCAGTTAGCTTCTTTTCCCTCAGTCGCTTTCCACATATCTTTTAACATGCTATTTTTTCTAAAATTAATCCCACATCTTAAAGCTGTCATTTTTAAACACCAATATACTGTGCCAATAATTATTTTATACTGTCCTTTTTCTAGCCCAGAACATAAGAATGTTCCCAGCTGTTCAGTTCTTGATTCAAAAGATTCCTTCAGCTGACATTGATAAGAATAAGTGGCTGCGCACGCTGTTGCTGCTGTACAGGTGGAGTACAGGTACAAGTTAGGAGCAAGAGTACAGAAGAAAAAGTGAATGAGAGTGTTCGTTTTCACTTTGTTACATTTCCAGAATTTATTTAATAAAAGGATATCCCCATGTACAGGTGAAAAACCCACACATTCGCTTTCATTTATGCTGAAAATGACTGTTCCCCTGGTAAGCAGAAAACAGTAGTTTTGATCCATGCCCTATTTTGGAGAACTTTAATTTAGTGCCTGAAGGAATTTGAGGGCAAGAGCACCTCTTTCATTACACTGACTCCCACTTGTTTTTTACAACAATTAAGCGTAAGCCCTACAGCAGCACAACTGTTAAGATTTTTATGGCTCTTAAAAGGGACAGTGACAATTTGAAATGAGTGAAATAACACACAGTGAATAGTGCCAGTTGTTCATGGCACTCTTTCCATCTTGCAGCATTAAAAATGTGTTTTAAATTTTCTTTTTTCCTGGTATGGTGTTTGTGCGGGCCAGACAACAGTAGAGTAATTGCCCTCTGGCTCTGCAAAATGTACACAGGATCCTCTGCTCGAGCACAATCTTTTCTTCTCTGGTGATCTGATGTAGCAGCATGCCTCTTCACCAGAGGGGTGTCCTAGAAAAAGAAGGAACTCCCTCTCTAAGGTATTTTCAAAATAATATTACTTTTTATTGCCACAATTTTCATTCAAGGATTCACAAAAGCTTTAAATGTGTCAACGAATGTTCAGATTAGCCCTAAAAAATATTTGTCAGTCACAGAGTAAAGTGTGGGAAGGATGAATTTAGGAGTTCACAGCCACAAAGTCAATCAAAAACAAAGAATGCTTCTGCTGAATTTATCATATCCGTTAACCTCATTATGATAGTGATTGTCTGGGGTGCATTTTAGTGTAATAACCGGTGAGAGACTGGGAAGGGATGAAGCAACTGTTTCCTCTAGAACACTTTATGCAGTGCTACCAGGGGAAGATCGACTCATTTCAGTTCTCTCTGTAATTCTTCTTTCCCCTTTGAAACTGAGGCAACTGGCCCTACTCCTCCCTGAATAAACTTTTGTAGCGTTTGAGTGGGCCAGCAGAAGACAGTGGAAAAAATCCATTTTGCCAGTGTGAAGACGACTAAAGACAACTACCACTATTTATCTCTGTACTTCTGCCCTTTTTTGAACAGCTTTTCATTTTTTTCTGTTGGTATTGGGTGGGCGTGTAGGTGATATGTTGGTAACTTCATGTATGAGTGAAACTACAGAGAAAATCTAAGGGCATATATCTGCGCATAAGGGGGCAGGACAAAGAAATAAACTGGAGAATATAAACTGGTTAGACTTTTTTTGGCTTGGCTCTGAATTGAAACAATTTCAAAGTAGTATAGATTGCTTCCTACGACAAGGAGACTGGACCTGGGGCCATGGCAATGGCAATGGATGTTGCATCCTTTGACTTTAACAAAGCCTTTGATACAGACTCCTGTAATCTTCACCACCAGCTCTTGGATTTTTTTCAGCACTTATGAGACTGCATCTGGAGTAGTGTGTCTAGTTTTGGGCTCCCTAGCACAGGAAAGGTGTTGACATAGTGGAGGCAGGCCAGTGGAAGCCACCGTGCTGGGTCAGGGGGCTGGACATCAGGATGGACAAGGAGAGGCTGTGAAAGCTGGTCCTGTTCAGCCTTAGAAAGAGAAGGGGGGACCTTACTGCTGTCTGTAACAACCTGATCAGAGGATACAGAGGAGACAAACTCTATTTGGCGTTGCACAATAGGAAGAAAGGCAACAGATGCAAGTTGGAGCATGGGAAATTGCCATTAGATACTAAAAATGTTTTTGTTTACTATTATATTGGTCAAATACTGGAAGAGGTTGCTCAGAGAGGATCTCCCATCTTTGAGGTATTCAAGACTGAGCTGGACATGGCCATGAGCAGTGCCATCTAATTAGACCTGTTTCAGTAGGTGGCTAGACAGGACAGCCCCCAGAGGTCCCTTCCAACCTAAGTTATTCTATGTTTGTATCAAAATGCACGTCTCTCTTCTTTGGCTGCTTATAATGTGTTCTGTAAATGGTAGAAAAGTTTTTGTTTTCTCTTGTATCTTGTAGATACATCTTGTAGAAGGTGTTCAAGAAATGCAGAATCTCTCTAAACATTAGTGCATGCAGAAATTACATTCCAGACTTCTTGAAGTCTTTTACAAAGGGTCAAGCTGTTCACCATTGAATCTGATACCTGAATTTAAAAGCCAGGTTCTTTTCCCAAATCCGAACTATGAAGAGCTCTTTAAGAAGATCTGGAATTCTAAATACAATTAATTTTTTGTTGTTTCTTTTTCTTCACTTTTTACAAAGATGAATGTTTGAAGACTTGCAAAGATCTGCAGTGAAGGTTGGAAAATAAAAAGCAGATGGCTTCTGTTAATCTTCCCCAAAATTTTAGGAAAGTGAATGACCTATGAGTTTGCTAGGGGTCCTCTGTAATTTTGGAGATGGGAACACTGGTATCTGGCACCATGTCTGAACAAGAAGAGTGCTGAAACTTTAGCAAAGGTATATTTTATCTCGAGTTCATTAAGCTAAGATTTTAATCACTGTTTATGAGGACAAACCCCAACCAGTCCTCCAGTTTTCTATTTAGTCTCAGCAGGGACTGGGAAAAGGAAAATGGCTTTCCACTACCATTGTGTCGTGTGAAATCTGAAGTCAGCTAAGTCATACGAAGAACACACCTTCTCTTTTGATTTGTTTGTCTTTCCATTAATCCTTTTCCTTCCCTTACATCTGACCAAAATCCAGTGTAGTGTAGATTTCTCCTTCCCTGGAGAGTTCAGTATGGCAGAATTCTTTCATTAAGAAACTTCTGTGTGTTTATTCCTTGTAAAAAACACATTCTTTTCTCAGTGTTCAGGTAGCTAGTCTCTTGATTCATGTAACATTGTCAGTCACTTGCTCATTGTCACAAAATCTTCCAAATTGTATGGATCATAAATTTGTACTATAAAAAGATGCCCAAGCAAATGAAACAGATCCCTTGAGCACGCACACATGCTCTTCTTGAAAAAAAAAAAATTCTAATGTTTAATTTGCTATAAAAGCACAAAGAATACAAGTCTATTTTTTTGCTTTGCTATGCCTTTCTGAAATGCACTAATTCACTGAACCCATTTACAATGAAAATACTGTTGAGATCACAAGAAGTCAAACTGTTAAATATTTTTAAAATGTCTCTTAAAAAGTCTTGCTCTGTCCTTTGTTAAATATTGACCTCAAACCATGAGTTCTGCATTGAGTTTTATTAGCAGTCTGTAAGCAAATTTGAAGGGCCTGATCCTGCATTTCTGACACCATGCTGGATGAGGCAGAAATAAAACAGCACACTGGAAATTAGATTAAAGGCCAAGTCTGCAACTGTTATTGAAATCCAATAACTCAGACTGCAGTCTTACCAGCAGTTAATAGTCCCCGTGGTGCTAAATAATCATAAAGCTTGAGGGTATCTACTATTGTGCCAGCACACCAATGAGATGCAACCGTCCCTACCCCAAGAGTTGTAAAACAAAAGCCATTCTTCCATCAAAGGGCAAGTTTTCTTGAGGGGGGACTGATACCTGTGTAACGAATTGGTAATGTCTTCTATGACCTTTAGTAATTCCTTTCCCTATCTTTACCAAGTCTACACAAAAACCTTGGAAAGGACAATCAGTTTCTCTTGCAAGCAATGCAAGCGTCTGTCTAACATTAGCAACCAAAATCAGATAGTGCAAAGACACCACACAAAGGATTTCTTTTTAGCTAGACAAGTGTAAATATATCCCCTTTAGGGATGACCCATCTCCAGACAGTGTGTGTTCCTATCCTAATCTTGAACACTATTGCTTTTTAGACTTCCCCAGGCACAAGTTTTTCATGTTACTTCAGAGGAAAATGAAAACGAGAAAGAAGTCTAAGGTTTTAAACTTCACACGGTGTGCTTGAGTCGCCTTGACTACCAATTCCATCCTGAGCAGAAGAACATGGGTCGGCTGGAGTAGGTTGTGTATGAGACCAGGAGTCATGCAGAGACCAAGTGTCCTGTTCTTTTCAGCATAAATCTTTATACAGGATGAAACAAAACTTCTTCAAGTAGCATCAGGGAGAGGTAGGTGAGTTAAATGGAAGACACCTGTACATCCACGCTCCTGCATTGTCACTCTGTTCCTGAATAGCAAATGCTAAATGGAAGAACAACTTATTCACCAAGTCTGTTCTTTCTACAACAGACAGAAAACAGTTTTCTACAGCAAAACAGAGTTAAGTGGGAACAATATGAAAATAACCAAATACAATTAGTCTTTGTTGGACTAGCCCGTCTGAGCTCTACGAATATTTTCTTACTGCCTTGCTTTTTCTGCTGACTAAGCATTTTGGTATTTTCACAAATGAGGAAAAAAAGGCTGACAGCTGAACAGTCATAAAGACCTTTCCTTCTGTTTCAAAATAGGAATGATTTCAGTAATTTAATAGGGAATATTTAGCTCCATTCAAAAGAAAATGTAAAGGTCTGTGGCATGAAGAGGCCAAGTGCTTTAAATACACCGTTAAAAAATCTGATGGACAGCCACCTTTGCCTGGTGTCACTGAAGTCTGACTGTTCTCAGTGTCATTTGGACCATAGCCAACATCTTTATTCCAGCGTTGAGGAAAAGATAGGTAAGACTCAATTTTTTTAATTTTCAGTCCCCAAATTTGGATATCATCTTTTGAAGTTTCAGATTTATGTAGTCTCATAATGTGCCCTGGAGATACCATGTACCTAATTCTTCTTGTTCATTATCACCCCTTGTTTTGTATAAATTGCTGTTATGTTGAGATTTTTCTTCCTCTTTTATTAAGGCAGTTAACCATTTACCAGTTTTATATGAATTATCATAGAAAAATTTATTTGCTCTATAAAAATAATTGGCTTCTTTAACAGCAATATTATTCAATAGTGCCTTAATCTGTAGCAATTCTACATAAGCTTTTTACTATGGGATTTTTGATGTTCTAATTTTTTATTGTTAGCTTTGCTAATAGCTCAAATTTTTCTTGCCTTTGGCATTTCCTAATTTCATGTCATACACCTAAAATCCATCCTCTAAAAGTCATTTTGAAAGCCTTTGGTACACTATGATATGAAGCAGAGACCAAATTAAAATTTATATATTCCTTGATTTTCGTTTTAATGGCTATTAGAAATTCTTTATCCTTAAGTAATAGAGTATTGAATCTCCAATGCAAACCATTTTTATTCTCCTCTCTTCAAATTATCTCTATTATTTCACCAGTATGTGATCAGATAAAAAGAATCTATGTACTTTAATTCTCAATTTACTCCCAAACAGGTTTTTGTCTCTGCAAAAAATGTGTTGTCTCTCGTAAGACTGATTTTCCATAGAAAACGAGCCTGAACTTACTTCACTGGGGTCAGCAGAGCTACTCACAGACAGGTTCAGAAAACAAAGCTGCTTATCTTCATGTTTGTAAATCTGGGTCTTTCAATCATTGTTTCTTTTTTTTTTTTTTTTTTTTTTTTTTTTTTAGCTGAACATAAGTAATTATTCTTGTTCTTTTTCTATTACATGTGTGTAGGACAAACTGATGGGAAGATTCTGTCCCTTTTTATATGTTGAAATGCAAGCAGCAGAGCTCCTCCAGAAGTAAGGTGTTTCTGAATGTAGTCATACAGCCTAGTCTCATGATGAGAGCAAGCTCCTCAAATAATCAGTTCTTACTTTTATCTCAAAATGAAGGACATTAGTACTGGAATTTACTCTGTGCTTTTGAAAGACATTTTGTGTTTGCTGCTTTATATATGTTTTAAAGAGATGAAATGAGAAACCACCCTATTGTTGTACAAGATAGATTTATGCAATGAGTGCCATTTATAATCAAATGTAGATAAGTAGTATGCTCTTCCCTCCCTATAGAGATCCTTTGTGAAATTTAGCTGAGGCAAAATGTAAATTTTATTGTATCTTCTCATTTCATTTGGTATTTGACCAGTTTTGCTGTTTGAATTATTAGTATAGTCACTTTGTTCTCTTATTCTTTTGATGGCACAATTAGATTTGTAGTAACTATTTGGATTATGACAAATATCAAAGCAATGTGAGATGAACGTGGACAAATAAGCTGTGTATGATAAAAATATAACCACTCTTAGGAGTAATGCGTTTTTCATTTCAAAGGTTGGTTAGTAGTACAGGACTTGGTCATTCTGATTTAAGTTTCACATTTAAAGGTAAACTAACAAAGTGTTTATTTTAATCAGCCTGTCCTGTGTAATCTGGTGGAAAAATAAACATCAGTTAAAAGGCTATCAGTCTGACAAAATGACTTACCTTAAATGTTAATTTGAAAAGAAGAAGAAAGAAAAAAAGCAGTTCTTTCAGTGTCGTTGGTTTGATTGAGCTGCTGTTTCTCAAAGCAACTGAAAAGGAAGCTTTCCCAACATGTTTCATATGTTTCAAGGTCTTTTGTCTTTTGGGTTGTTTGGGTTTTTTCCCTTGCTGTGGCGTTTACTGCCTCTCAACAGTGTCTTTTTGCCTGGAAGACAACAGTTATAACAATATGACGCAGGTATTTTTCCATGGAGAGCTGCCTGTTTCTTAGGGATTGTTTTAAAATTTCTGGGATAAATCCTGAACGGGCATAGATCTGTACAGATAGATTTCTTGGCTTAAGTATTCATATCTGTTTACAACTGGCACCTTCGGTTGTATTCCCCGTTGGAATATTGGTGTTCCCTGCTGGTGTCAGCCTGCCCTTCCCTGTAGCCGTTGTTGACGTCTTCCTTCTGAGAAGGAAGGGAGCCTTTATGGGTGTGTTGGCTGTAGCGGTGCAGAGCTGTGTAGGGCTGCTTTGTCATCTGGTAAGGCTTCTAGCCCTTTAGTGCTTTGTACAGTATTTAAGGTTCTTGTCTCAGGAGTTTTCATCCAGACTATAATGCTTATAGGAATTTAGAAAATACACCCACGTAGTCATGAGTTAAAGGAAACTAAACTCTGCACGAATTAATAAACTGCTATTGGCTTCTGCAGTTGTATTATTCAGCTATATTATTACCTGCTGCCTAGTGGCTCTGCTTGTAGAACAGGAACGCTTTGTGTTGCAAAGTCAAAATAAAATGGAGTACAAAAATGCAAGATAAAGAAAATCACCATGAAATTGCTATCACATGCTTGGGACGGTCGACTGGCAAGATGTGCACGTTCCTACATGCTTATTTGTTTTGGACAAAGTTATGTTAAAGGAATGGAAAGTGTCTCACTGACTGGTGGAATCTGGATCAGGCCCTCTGTGAGGAAAGCTAGGTACAGCCTCTTGTAAAGAAGTTTCTAAAGCCATGAGTCTTTTGTTTTCTCCTTTGTCTAGAACCAATGTAAAGTAATAATATGTGTAAAAAATAAAGCGGCTGAACAGTGACAGAGGTGGCCATAAAACGTTCACCGTCATTACTGCACCTGAAAACACGCCCATTTGTGATAGTAGTGTAGGGTGATTACCCTTCAGTAAGCACAGCATATATAGGGTAGATTGTTCCATACTTTAGAAGTACATTTATTTGAGCTTGTCTCTTTGTGGCTAGGTGCTATTCCATATTCTGTCTTCAGCTGTTAAGTGCTGGTGCACTGTGTCTGTGATTTATTGTTCTCATAATCGGTAATACGTCTCTTATGTATATGCTTTCTTCTTCTTAGCTATTGTCTCTGATGGTCATATTAAAAAATCTTTTCATGGTTTTGTGTCTTGTACAGCAAGTCTGCATCTTACTTTTTTATACTCAGAATGTTTCCCTCTGCAATTTCTTTAAAACTTGAGATTAAACTGCATGAGAGGTAGAATGACACCTAAAAAATCATAGTATCTGTTGGAATGCTTTGCATTTAGTGAGTGGAGAGAGGGAGAGGGGAATGCTACCTTGCTGGTGCAGGTCTCCCATGCTTGTTGAAGACCACTACAGTCAATGTTTACACCAGCAGCCCATGGGCCTTACTTCTGCAGGCAGCATCTCTTTACCCATCGGACCATTAATATGACTTTTTTTCGGTTGTTTGTGTTGACCGTGTTTGTGCAGTATCTGCTGCCTTGTTTGCTTAGCATAACAAACTTCTTGTTCTACATCCACTTGCAGTGTGGTGGTGAAGTTACCACACAGGGTTAACTGGGTGATCTGCAGTGCTGAGCCACAGTCTGCACGTTTTGGCTTCCTGAGATGTTAGCAAGAGTTTTCCCCTGCTCTGGGGTGCAGCTCAGTAAAACAGCAAGTCTGGTGAACAGAGTTTGTCCCTTCGCAAAATACGGCCATGTACAATTGGCTGCATATTGGGCATCCAGAAGATATAAGTTCAGATGCTTTTACTGCACGGAGATAAATGCTGCCCTTTCATTGCTGAAGCTTCCTCACTCACTGCAACACCGATTGATTTGTGTTCACAGAAAAAAACCTCACCTGGGGTTGATGGGGATATTGGGTGCTCTTTGCGCTGCTCTGTTTGAGAAGAGATTTTTGGTGCATCTTTTCATTCTCTTCTTTTTTACACCACAGGGGATGATACGGCTCAGTGTGTTCGTTGCCTGCCCGACTTCCCTCTGTTCTATGTACTGTGGTGTGTAATTAACAAGCAACATGCCTTTTATACAAAGGAAAAGCAATAGGTGGACTACATGGCAATTTTCTAGTATGCAACTGTGTTTCCAGAGCTGTGCACATTGCTGCTGACACCTTTACAAATTTAATAGTATGAATTTAACACACTGACAGAAATGCAAGGAAAAGGCAAAACCATGCTGGCTTCTTCAGTGCTAGAAAAACAACAAATTAAAATGTTTGGCAAACAGAGGACAAAATTTGTAGGGAAAAGACTTGTACTTCAAAGCTGCTCAGGGTACATCAAGCAATAAAGATTAAGAATTCATTACAGCTTTGTGTTCTCATTGTTATTTTTATCCTTCTGTCTGCTTCCCCACTTCACTCCATTAAGCTTGCTAGTAGAAGACAATACGTTTTATAAAGTTATCAATAAAAATTACTCCATGTACAAGGAGTGGCAACAGTGTTCCTTTCATGTCCAAAACATGTTGCATAATTGCATAAAATTGCACTGAGTTACTGTGAACTTTAATAACGTCTTCAAACAATCTGCTAAAAATGTTTCTGTGAGAATGGTCAAGTTGCTATGAGCTCTAGTGTTTTAAAAACAACGCTGAAATTTTCTGAGTAGGTATATAAATTTGAATTTTATGAATAATGATCGTATTACTCATGAAAATGAGTAATAGCTGGTGTGATGCCTGCTGAGCATCAGGTAGCAGGCATTACAAGTCGCTGTGTTTGGCAGTACGAAACCATACGTTTGCTTAACCTCACTGGAACACAGGTAGCAAAGTTTCTGCCCATTTTTAAACAGGGCAAAATATCAACTAGAAATGGTGGATCAGACCAATCCATTTATCTGTATCATGGGATCAATGAGCTACAAAACCATCCCCCCTGCCAACTAGATGGCATTAGTACAACTGTATGTAGATGATAAAGAAAGACTCCCCAAAAGATAACAGCTCTTTTCAAGTAAACTGTAATAGATTCGTAGCTTTTTTTTCTTTACTCACATGAGTAGTTTGACTGATTACTTGCATGAGGGAGATGGCCTGGGTTTGGCCCAATTAGGAGATGTTTTTTCTTAACATTCCAACAATAACATTCCTACACATTATTCTACAGAGCTCTTGCCTGAGGGCCCAATCTTGTCATCCTTCCACACACAGCATTTCCATTGAAGTCAGGATCAAGAAAATTATAAACCATACAGCATAAAAAGATATGCTTGGTTTATTTGGCACTGGAAAGCTCTACACACAGGCCTTTGGGTGCCACTCCGTGATTTTGTCTGAGACAAAATGGGAAACAGGGGAAGGTTAATGTATGAGTATTATCAAAATTATAATAAAGAGTATACAATTCTGGTTAGAGTCAACCAGCACTGACCTGTGAATATTGGAATGTACCCCCCTCAATGAAACTATTCTTTGAAGATTAATACCGAATCTTTTCTCATGACCTTCTCCTCACCTCTTTCAGGCTGGGCAACCAGTGTGGATGGCCAAGGAGCTGTGGATGCTTACAATTAACTGCACTTGGCACGAAAGAAGCGTGGTCGCGGATCTTTCACAAACGCCTCCAGCCATGGTTTCCCAAACTTTTGTCACCTTTGGACTGCGCTTTCTGAATATGCTCCAGACGAAGCTGCCCTGAAAACCTTTAACTTAACTATGACTAGATGCTGCGTCTGCTTTGTATGAGACCACATTATGCATAGTCCCTTGATCTTGTTACCAGATACCTAGATGAAGAAGAGGTTGGTCTTGACCTACAAGCCTTAAATGGTTCTAAATGACTTGAGAAATTCTTTTTCCCCACTTGAACTTGTCTGAGCAGGGATGTATCACTTTGCCTTCCCCAAGTCCAAGTTCAGAAATTGTCAGGCATAAATGCAACATGATTATTTCTTCCATTCTTTTCTTGGAGTGTCAGTATGTGGCCTGAGAAAAAGGACAGATGAAGTTGAAGCATGAGAAATCACTTCATAACACTTCTGAGTTATTTCTAAGAGCACCAAGAAAACTTTAGGCATATAAATATACTAAAAAAACTTAGAAGTGTCTAAATAGTCAGTTTGGGTTTTCTAATGCTCTCAGCCATTACAAGGTTCTGAAATTCCTTTTTAGTTTCATTCTCGTTATCTCTTCTATTATATTTTTATTTTACATGTTAAGAAAAAAATGTATGGCAAACAATGCCTCAAGCACTGCAGCACGGTTAGGAACCAGGTTTCTAAATGTCCCAGTTAATATAATGTATAATGTTGCATTCAGCAGCAACTCATCTGATTGAAATAATTTGACTGGAATTAAACTATTGCTACTAAAATTTATGTACAACTAATGAAAAATTTATTGGTTTATAAAATCCTTGCTTTTATCCAGGACTAACAATTCCTATGCAACACTAGTGATCCTCCCACAAATAGTTGAGAGGAAATAAAATGTAAGGGAGTTCATCAGTTCATATTCCCTGAGATCCTCACAGTTACTCTTCTTTGTGATCCAGTCTTTTAACTTTTTCATGACTTTAATCTTAAAAAATAGATTTTTAATTAAATTCAGAGCTATTATTCCCCTTTAGGGGAGGTGGGAAAAACAAATGCAACTCTGCTGCAGGACCTCTGAGCATAACACTTTCCCTCTCTTTACAGTTCATTTTGGCATTTTTATATATCTTCTGCTAATAAAATGTAATGATTTTCATCTTTTACTTTGACATCTGAGTCTGTATCTTTTATCTGTTGTTTACAGTGTTTCAGCCCATAAATAAATCATATGACAAAATAAATTACTTAATCTTGTGTTTTATTTGGAAACACATTAAAGCTTAGCTTTGGTGAGAAAAAATCACTTTACACCTTACAATTGCTTATATACTTTTATGACTTTTGTGTCACGTTCAAATACTATCAAGGTGTCATATCAATACCAATTGTTCACAAGAGCCACATTTTAAACCTTTCAAGTTTTCTGATAGAGTTTGATAGGAATACTTTGAAATGAAAGTACATCTGTCTTTGGCAAATGGCATTTTCAGTTCTGAGTTGTTTTTTGGGTTTGGGTTGTTTGTTTGGTTGTTTTTTTTTTTTTAATACGATGTTATAGTGTATTACAAAAGCTATATTAATCCCCAGAACTTTCTTCAAATCAGTATACATGTGATTATAATGAAGTCCGTTTATCCAGTCCCCTGTATCCAAGGCTGTTTGTTGACAGCATCTGGTTTTTTTCATCCACTGTGTATTCGCTCATCCTGCACATTCCCAAAGTTGTTCTTTTGTATTTTTCGCATCTGTGTAACTGGTAAAATAAATGGTGCTGCACTGAATTTTAGGCTGTATTTTTATTCTGTTTCTTTTAGACACATTTTGCTTCAGCAACAAGGAATAAATGATAAATATTTTCTCCACTGTTGTGAAAGAAAAAAGTATATAACCTCAGTGCATTTATCAAGCTTTTACCTGTTTAAAGAGAATTAAATCAAATTCTAAGTAGTTGCTTGCATATCTCTTCTAGAAGCTTCTTTCCTTCACAAATGCCTCCCACAAAACTATCTTTCACATGGAGAGTGTGCCCTCTTTTCTTAGGTTAATTGCTGAAATATGATGTGGTTTGGTTTCATTCTTAGTAATTTCCGGATTCTATTCCAGGACATTTGGGATAGAGCCCAAGAGCTTAGCATGTTTTCCTTTTTTCATGGTAAAATTGTGCAAATATGCATTAGAGTATGAAAACAAACAGTCTAATACATTTTTGCAAAGCTCTTTATGTTTACTGTTTATTGCAGATACCAGATCCTAATTAAAATGCGCTAACAAAAGCCAAGATACAAAGAACAAAGATATAACGAAGGCTCATCTTTTAAAAATATTTGTGATTAATCCCAGAGGACACTGTGTCATATGTCATTATTATAAAATTCAAGAAAGTTAGCTACATCTTTGGAAAGGATATAGTGCCAAACACTGTATCCAATCCATACAAAAATAATCATATCATGGTCATGTTTTCTAAGGAATAATCTTCTTTTCAGATCCTATAATGGCATCCAGCTACAGTGCCTCTTGTTTATGGTTCCTTGGGCTTCTCAGTGAAAACTTCTTGAATAGGTTTTTAAACATCTTGAAATGCTTCTTCCCCTTACTGACATTTGCCTGTAAATTAATCTCTCTCATTATTAAAAAAGGGTGATTTAAATTTGATACCAGAAGATATTCTTAAACAAGAAATTAACTTAATATACTTGTTACTTTAACCGTGTGGAAACAAGTTACTGCTTTTTTTAAAAAAAAAAAGGTTTCAAAAAATCTTCTGTTCAAGCAAAGATCAAGCCTTTAGAGATCACATTTTGTATTCACTTTTGGGTGAAATAAACTTTTGCATCCAGTAACCAATGCCTACAGCAAGGTATAATTGCTGTGGTCCTGTTACGCTTTGGAACCGGAGATGAGAGCATTCATGCAAAGTAATTCTGTTTTCCTGTGCACCGTGGTACCCGGCTTGACAAAGCATAGAAACTGGGAACATGCATGGATTAGGTATATTAACAAACAGTAACTGATCAATCTGTTTGCAAACCGTGAGCTCACTGAGCAGAAATTAAAGTGGATGTCGGCCACGCAACAGTCTGTGGTGGTGTCGTAGCATTTGAACGACTGTTTACTGAATAACTGGCACCTTCCTTTCTTGTTGGTATCCATTTTCCCCACGTAAAGAAAAGCACTGAGTTTCGGGAGGTCTGTCCTCCACACACTCCAGGCGATGGACACCAGTAGGAGGCAATGAACTGAGCGTGCGCTGGGAGATCCCCCCCCTTCATCACCAACCGGTGGGTGGTGGAGGGCGGCGGTGGGGTGAGGGGTACCTCCCGGTGTGTGGGAGTATGTCACACCGCTGGCTTGTGCTTCCCTCAAACAGAGCATAGAAAGAGGCAGAGGTCAACACTGGAAGATAAGCTTTGTGGGTTATCTGGATACATTACTGGTGAATCAGAGGCCAAGACATGAAGGCTCTGCTGAGACCTGTCGGTGCTCGGTTAGGCTGGTTGCACAGGCACCATCCAAGTGCCTTTGTGTGCATTTTCTCTTTCTTCAGAGAATTCAAGTGTTACTTGGACTTCATTCTGCTACTCAGGATAACAGAGGTCACACCGGAAGGTCTTCTCGATCTCCTCTGTGTCTAGATTCTTCAGTTTCCTCAGGTTGTATGCTTCCTACTTTTCATTCCAAGCCTTCAAGAAAAAACATTTTCAACATGCTGTTTTCAAAACATCTTGGGCACTATCGCCCCTTTCCCATCCATGTATCAAATTTAACTTCTGTTAAACGGGATTGTTCTTTTCATAACACCGCTGGTATCAATTAACACAAAGTTATTTTGGAACCCTGAAAAAGTTGTACCGCAAACTCTGCCCAGTTTGTATTTAGATTGCTTCATAAATTTAAAAACGCTCAACCTTCTGCAAGATGGGAATCTAACCTAAGTAGACACATCATCCCTCCTCATTATGCTTTGTTGGAGTAAGTAGCTGATATCCCATTATTTCGTTACATAAAGTGTATCTTCGAGGAAATTTCATTTGTATTTCTGTTGTGGCCATAATCTCAGTCAAACAACTGCAAACCCTTTCAGGCGGTGTGTGGAGAGGGCAGCTCTGGAAGGCTAATGTCGTCCAGTCTCTCCAGTTCCCTCCAGAGACCACAAAGACAGACAGGCTCTCTGGGGCCCGGGAACTGCTGAATGAACTCTCTAGTGAAGTGTTTTTCTATCCATTAACTATAAAGGCAGTTGAGGGAAGACTGACTTGCTAGGTTAAAATTAGCCTTTGAGAATTCTTCTCTCAGATATGTTAGTATAAAGGAAAACTTACTTGTTCTTTAGTTAAGAAACTTGTAAAATGTGCAGAACCACTTTAGAATGAAACAGGATATTTTTTAATGTAAAAATTAATTTTCTGAAAGAGAAAGCGTGTACGAGAAGTATTTGCTAGTGGGTTGACTGTCAGACTAGCATGAAGCTCCTCAATTGAAATTACGAAGAGGTTAAAAAGAGATTTAGGAAGATAAAGATTTTTCAGCTTTACTTGGACAGTACTGTAACCTCCTTGTGATCCAGTCAGCTGCTCATCAGCCAGGGCAGCTCCAGGCACCCTCCTGCTCTGAAGGGTTTAGGTGATGCTGTTTATCCTCTAGCAGAGGTTCCTGCAAGCTCCTATTGTCATTAGTGTATCTCAAAGGCATAGATCAGCAGCCTGAGCCTATCCCTGGCCTTGCAGAAGACATTTCCCCTTTTAACGCTGTGTTATTAGTCAAATAAACTATATACGGTGTCTTCTTGTAATGCGAGTGTGTAACGTGTCCTTTTCCTATCCCAGACACACCTTTTTCTGTGTTGTTTGTTGTTGAAAGGACAACAGGTACAAGTGGCCACCTGAAATAAAACAAATATTTTAGTTCTTTATTGCTCACCAGGTGCAACTGAATTTACAACATGAAAAAAAGATACATTTTTTTCTCTGTGCAAGAAAACCACAGATGTGATGAATTTTTGTCCTTTTTTCTTCTATCTCACAACTTCTGGAAGAAAATAAAAGACATATGAAACATGTTTGGGGTTTTTGTTTGGTTTTGTTGGGGTTTTTTTGTTGTTATTTTTCACTTGATGGAAACTGTTGGGTAAAGACGAAGGAGTGAGGGCATTTAAATTCCACGATAGATATAAAGAGTTTGTACCTCCTCCTTCTCACTCTCTCTTCCCACTTCCCGTTTACAGGTACACTTTGGACCTGCAGAATTAACAACTTTATTTTTTGCTACTGAACATTGTCTTCTTTCTGAACTTGGTGGCTACTCACCCGAAGTGAGGACATAAATGGGAGGCTGCTATTTTACACAGCATGCAACTATGCCACGGTATCAGAGCTGTATTGTTTGTTATATGTGAGATGCAGGCGAGCATTCCCTCTGTGGTATTTGTCATGTGAAAAGCCACGCTGTGCTCTGCTAATGGCTCCTGAAAACAACTGTTATTTGGCAAAACACGAGTAAGTGCAGTGGCTGCTGCTCTTGTGGTATGAAACACTGAGTGACAAATTCCGTCAGAAGAAGTCATCACCTTGTAAGAGTGTAAAACCCTTGTAAGAGCTTGGCATTCGAGTGTCATTGAATAGTCTGTTGGTGGGAACACACTAACAGTTTAATTTGGACCTGATAAAATCTTACAAGGTTTGTGTTTTTGTCTCCTCTTGTATGTGCCCTTTTTGATCTTGCTAATAAAAATAAGAAAAGAAACTGTAAAGATAAGAGTACCTTACAAAAGTACGTGCTTGGACTGACTCAGGCACAATTAAGCTAGAACAAGCCAGTCCTAACCTGCTAAGCTGTGTGTGGGTGTAACAGCATGAACAGAATCTGACACTCTCTACTGCCCGATACCACTGAAATATCTATGCAGAATGATAAGCAGATAACAGATTGTCAGCCTTTTAGCTGAATTTCCTATTTTTGTTGGTATAAATCAGACTCTAGCTTTTTTCCCCCCTCTTGTTCTTCACCCTTTCCCTCTCCTTTGAGATATCCTGAATCCTTGCTGGAACCCTGCCAAATCCTTCGCAGACTGTGTCATTCATCTCTTTACAACCTTTCATTTTTCAGGCTTTGTCTCATGCCATCCTTCTAACCAGAGCTCCAACTTCTCTGCGTGCAGGCATCACTGAGGGCATACGTCCCTTCTTTCTTTCAGCTTCCCTGGGAGCTCAACACATTGCCTCTGTGACACTTGCATCCTATGCTAGTCTGGGAAATGAGACTCCAGATTGAGACCACCCCCATGTCAGGTGCCCAGCTAATGCTTTGCATAATGCATGCTGTGTTCACTCGTGGGATTCTGACGGAGAGATAAGTAGCCTTCAGAAATGCTTAGGAGATGTTATGTTTCATGGGGGCATTGCTTAAAATATATGTGCCTTACCTTAGGGCCAACTAGGAAAGACACACTATTACGAATTTGTTTATGTGTTTCTATTTGGTTGGGTTTTTTTGGTTTGTTTGTGGGTTTTTTTTTTCTTCATTGGAAAAATGAATATTCTTATGAAAAGACACAAAAAAGTAATGAAGAGGACTACATTCTCCCTTTGTATACATACAAAGTAGCCCTGGAAATCAGCTAAGTTGAAGGTTGTATGTATATGTTGTGGAACAGAATTTAGCCCACCCAGTGCTGGGATGATGATTTGCAACTTTAACCAGTTTAGAGAGCAACAAAATTTGAAAACTATGCTAAGGACCAGATAAACTTCTCCATTTCCAAAAAGGGAAAAATAAGAAGGAATGTTCCTTCCCTAATGCATAATTTCTCCTTTTCTAGTGTAAAATACAGTAAATTACTACAAGCACAAACTAATCATCAAAAAGGCAACAATACTGTTAATGGTTTAAGCATAGTACTCAGTCTGAGTTTACTCTGCCTTATGGAAATATCAAAGCCAGTTTGATTATGCTCAGAGGTTTAATATAGCTATTAGAACAGCTACTCTATTGGTGTTACACCATTACATTTGTTAAGTTGATTCAGCACTAGAACTATGACTCTTATTCTTCCAGTTGCATTTGTGAATTTGTTTTTGTTTAAGTTTGAGTAATTGAAGTCTTGTGGGAAGTAAAGTCATTGTTCATCTGCTTATTTCAATCTGTGCTGGGAAAGCCAATTTTCTTTTGTTAAATTGTATTTCTAATGTTCAACAGGGATGGTTGCAGATACTTGCTGTCATGCCTTGCTTTCTTTGAAATATGTCTTAGCTGGCTTTCCAAGCTGTCTTATCACCCCCTGATGTTTCAGCAGCAAGGTGATTCATTCAGAATGGTCTTACCCCGTTTCTGACATCTCAAGTCTGTGAACTGACATCATCTGCGAGGGATCTGAAACTGATATTCTGTGATGTGGGTAATACACATTTATTTAATTATTTAAGAATTATTATTTAAGAATAAGAATGAGACCAGGGCAGAATTGTATTTTTTTAGTGAGCTTTCTGCTTTGAAGCTGCAATTTCATATCCATGTCCCCACGTCCTTTGGTACTACATTTTCCACAGCTGTGTTGCTCATGGCTCCTCAAGTGCTGTTGCAGATTAAATAAAACCCTTCACCATAATGGTGAGAAGGGCAAACCTTTACCTGAATATTTTGTTGGAATAAATGACAATTTTCTTGCCTGCCATGTCAAAAAAAAATAAAAATGCCATTCTGCCAACCAGAAAAAAACAGTTTTTGAGAATCTGGTCACTTTGCTTAAGTGCTTAATTGAGGCCAGACTCTTTTGGAAACATTTTATCAACTATCACATAAATGCAACCACCTGAAAAAATAGGCAGAGACAAGGTAATTGTACAGTATCATACCATAAACCAATAAGATATTTTTCTCTTCTGAAGAGAGAACCACAAAAGAAAAGAGCAGCCTTAGTGAAAGAAAAAAAGTTGATCTAAGTCCCCATGAAGTTAATTGTTAATTAATAGCTTGGTATCGGGCTTCTAAAGCACAGAATAAAACAATTGTATTTGTTACTTTTTCCTGAAAATGTTCTGAATGTTTTGAAAAAGGTGGATTAATGAGTTTTGTGGTAGCTTTAGAGATGACCTTAAGTGTTAATAAGCTTTATTTTAGAGAATTTTTGAGTGGAAAGCATCTGACTGTGCAATGAAGCCATGTGAATGTTTGGGGACAGAGTGGGAGGATGTGCTTAGCTTTTTGTTGTTGTTTGGTTGGGTGGGTTTTTTTCAGATTAACATTTGAGGCATATGAGATGCCATAGGCATTCTCTTAAGACATTTAAGGAGATATCATCTGAATCCTTTATTTTCCTAGGGTACTGAAGGAGAAAGTATTGATTAGTGCATATGCTGGAATTCACATCCTATTTGTAGAGAGCTAATAAAAAAATAAAAAGACTGTGGTCCCAGTAGAGTTTCAGCAAAAGTAATGGTAACAATAATGACTTTCCTACAAATGCTTTCACATGTTTGGAGAATTTTCTGTTCTCTTTTAATAGCCATTAGGCTTGTTACGCCGAAGCGTGTAGGCTTAAAGGAAATTAAAATGAGAATATGTACAATGTTGTACTATTGTTATACTATTTCTGGGGTTTCTTGATCTAGATTAACACACTGTCTTAATGTTTAGTTCTCCGCTCATGCCTGCGCTGGTCAGCTACAGACAGTATCCCAAATTTGGACTCTCAAACTGAGAGAAAATACTTAGAGGAATGTTGCTTTTTGGAGTAACACAAGTAGCTAGTAGCCGTGAGATCACCTGGGTGTAAAGAGCTCTTAAAATATCTGTGTGCAGCATAAGTCCCAGAATGGAACTTAGGCGGGTTTTGAACAGGTCTTCTGTTGCATGGAAATAAATTTCAGACATCCAAGGAAAAATGTTTCCGGATACTGCTTGTCGCATGTCCTGTTCTTTCATCTGTTTTGCTGCTGTAGCCCAAAGACACTGCTTCCTCCTTCCCGAGAATATTTGAGCAAAATACTTCAAATCTATTATTGAATACATTTATTTCATGCTGAGGCAGGAAAGAAAATCTTTTGTGAACAGATAAATTAGTTTGCCATTTCTATTCCAAAGAATAATTCTTCCAGGACACTTTCAGTGCCAGTTCTTGCAAAGACTGCTTTCTGAGCTTGCATCGAAACCCCTGGTCCTTCAGCTGGCTTGCTGTAACGTGTATATGTATTTTAATGCCTCAATTAATAATTCAGATTAATTCATAACAGGCGACTAAATATTAAGGAAAAGATTATAAAAATCAATATCAATAATTCATGACATCTTCTTGGCTAGAAAGGTAATTTCTCGGGAAATTATTAGGAAAGAAAGAATTTACACAAACCTCTATCTTTACGATCTTACACTGACATAGTAATTATTATTGCTCAGATTGGCATCAGAATAATCATTAAATAGGTATTTATTTCCAGGCAGCTGTCTTGAAAATCTAATAATCGGTTAGATCAATATCAGGAGTGTTGTCCTGTTTGATATTGATATAACTATCCTTATAATTGGGGAACCAAGAAACATTTGGAATGGTCATAATAAATGTATGTTTGTGTATATACATATATAATATATGCAAACACTTTTTGTTCTTTAATTAGTCTTTGTTTCGTAGGAAACAAGACAGAAGCAAAACCGAAATCACAGAGTCACAGAACAGTTGAGGCTGGAAGGGACCTCTGGAGGTCACCTTGTCCAAGTCACCACTCCTGCTCAGGCAGGGCCACCTAAAGCCGGCTGCCCAGGGCTGTGTCCAGACAGCTTTTAATGATCTCCACTGACGGGAGACTCCACAACATCCCTGGGCAACCTGTGCCAGTGTTAAACAGAATGATAAGTTCAGACAGTACCTCCTAGCATGAAATTGTATTTCAAGTGAGAGTGTAAGCACTCATCACTCAAAAACTCTAACTTCCCCAAATCAGCTATTTTATAAGGTTAATGCAACATTAACATCAGTGCGATCTTATTTTTATCAGCCAATCACAAATATTTTGCTCATGTTCATCATTAGTCTGGCGTTAGCTAAATATAACTTATTTTGTTCTGTGGTCAAATGTTCTTGTGGTTTAACATGCATCCTGTTCTTTTTCTGGGCAAATAAGAAAAGCAACGAAATCAGTGTAAAAGTGAAATGAAACTGCAGTAAACTCACTTATTTGGGTTTGGTCCTGCTTCATTTTACAGTTTCTGCTAGTTAATTGAAGCAGGACTGGAGCAGAATTACACCTTTGTCAAGCAAAACCCTACTGTTTACTACTACTCGTGGGTTTTGGAGACCACAGCATACATGGTTCAGCCAGGTGCCGAGGCCCGGCAGAGGCTGGGGAAGAGTCCTGCCCGCCATGCAGCATCCGTAGAGCCTCTGAAATACGATGTGAGATTATTGCCCTTTTTTCAAATAACTGACAATATAAAGAGAGAAAAGGATGGGTATGATTGCAAAGATGATACACCAGGGATATATAACTGAGAGGAGACCAAAAAATCTAGAACAAAGTAAGGAAACTGAGAGGGAAAGGCATGAAAGTGGATGGAGGCCCTGCAAGACAAACATCATGCGTAATTCTGGCAGTGCTTGTGTTTGTATCTCTGCTTATTTTTGCTCCATGCCTAATGTGGGACATCGTTGTTCAGGGGAAAATATAATGTTGTGTGAAGCAGGATCACTGGGCAGTATAGTCTATCTACCTCTGAAGCTTTTAGAGCTGGTTAAACAAAGTATTTTCTGGAAGTTTCTTTTCATTTTTGCCCCCTTACACAGATTATTCCCATTTTTCAAACTCTTATCCTGTACTAGGATGCTGCAAAAATCTTGAAGAAATCTGATAAAAGCTGCCAATTTACATATGTCCCATAGAAATAACTAGCAGGATAGCAAATATTGAGCAATTAAAAAACTGGAAACTTTCTATGGTTACCTTATAGTAATATATTTTACACCCTGAAGAAATTGCCAGGTTTTGTGTTACTATATTTTTGAGCAAAGGTCCCATATATCACCCTTTCCTCATTTTTTCTGTCAGTTGCGTATGCTGCATAGCAATTTCCAGTTATTTATTCAGCTTTACCCACAGCATAAACATCTTTACCATCAATGTACGGTAATTGCTGTGGTGTGAGTACAGTTTTGCTAAAATAATCTTAAGTGGAGAGATGCTGCCAGTGTTTTATAAAGAAAAGAAACTGTTCTGTATTCACTACAGCTACTTATTGTTGAAGTCTCACCTTTTCATATTTTCCCATTATTTGTGTTTATTTTTAGCATTTTCTTTCAGGATACTCAAAATCACAGCTTTGGCTTTATCTTATACTTTTGGGCTTTATCTTACACCTCTGGATTCTGTTCTGCTTTTAGATACATGGAGCATTCCTCCAAGTGTCTGGACTTTTTTGATATTTAGTTCAGTGTGTTTCAGGCTTCCTTTCAGAACAACAGAGTATTAATCTGTGGCTAAGAGTTTTTTTTTAATGGTTATGTCCTTGTGAAAAAAGACAATGTAATTTGCCCTTTGCCCTACATATCACTGCTACCAAGCAGTATTTCTTTTCTTTAAATGACATAGTAATTAAAAATATATTACAAAGATATCACTGAGATTTTGAAGTTAAGCATGAAAAAGTTAGGAAAATGAGTGGTCCTGACTGTGCGTCTGTCTTAGCATATTTAATATGGCCCCAGTGTGTGTTTCCACAATGATAATCTCAAGTATATGAGCGTATGTGACTTTTTTTTTTTTCCCACCAGGATTCCAGTCTTACTCAGTGCACAAATGGGTAGTGCTTATGTAATGAGTAAATAGATATTCAGCATCGAGCTTTTTCTCCATTCCTCTGTGTATAGCTCATGCTTGATTCACTGCACTCTTCCAGCATCTTCCTCAAGACACAGCATTTCTATGATGCTCCTCATTCTACTATGAGTACTGTACGAACATTAATTAAATTATCGTTCCATTGAAGTTATTTTTCTATGAAAAAAGTTGATCCTGAGATTCTCACTTTGCAGACAAGAACTGTGACACAGAAAAAAAAAAAAAAAAAAAAAAAGAGATGTAAAATTACCTACTGATTTTGAATGCTTAAGTCTGCAGCAGCTAGTTTGGACTAGTACTTGGAACTGCCTACCATTTTATATGTTCAACATATGTCTTCCACTGCCTCCAGTTTGCCATTTTGAGCACTCAGAAAAACAGCTCAACAATTAAGGGATTTTTCATTAGATGACTGAATGGAAAAATAAACAGTTGAACAAACAGGAGAAAAATTTATTTTGATAGAATCAAAATATTATAATTTTTGCCTTTTTCACTACAACAACTCCCTTCCGTTATTTAATCCGTTTGCTCAGCCTTCTCTCTACGTGAAGAATACAACTTTGGAGCAAGAAGTCAGTGACCAAAGGAAGTATTCTGACCTTTCTAAACCAAAGTATTTTAACAGTTATCTCCCTTCTCTCTCCTAATTACATGCAAAGTTATGAACCAGTTTTTGGTCCCTTCTCCTTCCTCAGGTTCCAATACCTCGTGAATGTGCTATTCTTTGAAGTAGTCGCTCAGAGGCTTTTGGTATTTCCATAGAAGAACCTAGACTCTCAAGCTTGAAAAGGAGAGGGATCCCCAGCACCATACTGGCCACAGGAATTTGGTAGTCAAAATAGTGATACGGTCATTTACTGTCTTAGCCATGAGACTGTTTTTTACTTTTTGCAATCTGCAAAAAAACCCCTGCAGATCTTACAGCCACTGTGACAAATGAAGCAGTAGCTACAGCAAGCTCTTTCCTTTTGAGCATCCAGAGCAAGTACAGGGCTACCTTAAGAGTCGTAGAGCTCCATGGGTACTCCATGGGCAGCAGTCTTCATGCAGCCTTGATAATCAACAGGAGGATGTATATTTAGTCAGCTGCTGGGTAGAGTTTTCAGATACGATGTGTGCCATGGGTAGATGGACCCATGACTGGAGTTGACACTGGGCAGATCTTATCTTCTTCCAATACAACTGGAAAAATGTGTATAAGAACATAATCAAAGAATCTACCATAGGACTTGTGTTTATCTTGCAATGCTAATAATGTTCACGTCATATAAGAAGTTCTGTATATGGGGTTGGGGGGCTGCATAGGAAAAAGCAAGGGTCCACACAAGCCCATTTCTACTTCTGTCTAGTAGCATATGTGCACCTGTCTTTGTATTATATGCCTTGTTTTCTTAAGCCCCCAACTCTCCTTCTGCAGCTTTTTTTTCCTGGTTTGTTGTTTTATCTTGCTGTTTTCTTCAAAGTCCTGGTCATCTGCTTTGACAATCACAGTTTCCCTCTCCTGACTCTCTCCTGCCTTGGCTTCTCCTTGCATTGCCCTTGTCCATTGGTCACCAGTGCCAGCTTTTCCACACTCAATATTGTTTCACTTTTTGCTCCTCATCTTTTTGACTAGCTGCACAAGTACCTCTCCCCATATAGTGCCTGTCCTGGCTTTTCCTCCACAAGGTCTTTTCTGACTCTTCTTAGCCCTAACACTCAACACAGATCATTGCCTGGTGTCTGTCCCCTTCCCATCCCTCCCTTCCTCCCATTTCCCCACTGTCTCCCACTCTCTTCCACTTAATTTTTCTTCCTCTTCATGGGCTCCTGGATGATTTACTGGAAGTACAAAATATTAGTAGTGCAACAACGTGAACATTGAGCTTTCAAAAATGTGACTAAAAGTTTTAAACATACATTTCCAGTAATTTCTGTGTGTCTCTGGGTTCATAACCTTTAGTGTATTTTGTTCATGGGCTAGAGCTTTTCTTCACATACTGAGTGCTGGAAGCGTGCATGCTTAGAAAACGGAAGCAAATGTTCTCATACAATGTCTTGATTTCAGCAGCTGAGGTTTCAGAAAGACTATCAAATGCTTCTAACTCACAATAAATTATGTAACTTGGCACCAAGATGCCGATAGTACGCTATCCGTAGTGCAGATCTAACAGCTCTGAATTATTCTCACTCTTTAAGGCAGACGTACTGAGGTGTGGGTTCCTTTGCATCATGCATTTAAGAACTGAAAACAGAACAGCATGGTTGTGATGTCTGTATTAAATAATGAGGCAGAACATAGTCCTCTAGAGCAATAGGTTTCCCACTGTGTTGAGTCACTAAGCAAGCTGTCACTGTTGATGATGTACTCTTATTTTTAGAAATCCTTCAATGAAAGTCAAGCTGAACCCTACGATGCCATATTTTACATTGCTTAAGTTGTTGTGGTGCCAGTTTTCATTATTATTGATGTTAAACACTTAAAGAATATTTCTGGGTTATGCAGAAGGTCTTCACGCATTTCAATGATTTATGAAGCAAATAGGCTTGCTAGATGTCTGTGAAGTGCCACTGATGGATTCAGTGAATGCAGCAGTAAGCACCCATTACAGTACCTAGAACACAGTTTCTAACTGGTTTTCATTCCATTAACAAGTTGTGAAAGAGACTTGATGATGCTTTTAGCTGAGAAATATTTTAGAATGTAATTTTTTTGGAAGAATATTTCTATCTGAAACAGCATGGAAAATGACAAACAGCTTCAAGAAGAAAGAAAATGCATTGTGTTACCGTTCTGTGAACCCTGGCTGTATCACACAGCATCTTAGGATAGTAATATGACGTCTGAAGATAAATTGCACTGGTCTGCCAATTTTCTACCCATACATTTGCTGAAGAGACTATTGTTTCTACCAGGCTAACTTCAAATATGGGGAGACTTTTACTGTCATCCCCTGAGCCACACTTTTTCTCTGCCCCTAGATTGCAGTATTCATCTTAGTTGTCTTTAGCGATCTAAAAGTTAGATGTCCGTTTCATCTATCGCTGATTTCTAGAGGGCAATTAATCCCAAGTATATTAGAAATATGTTTAAAGCCTTGAAAGGGAAGAGATGCTACAAGACCCTGAACAAGTTGAACCCTGCTTTTCTTGCTGTCTTTGATGTTCGTTATGATAATTAGAAGTAGGTTACTTCTTGTATTGTCTTTCACTCAAATGTGGATATGTTACTTGTTAAAACAGTTATAAGAGCTTCAGCATCCGCAGGTCGCTTCTGAAAGCTGAAACATTTGATTGATGAGTGGTACAAGAGACAGAGCAATCCCTTCCCAGTCAATCCTGCCATCAAACTCCCCAAACCTACAAACAAAAACCCAACTGTATGAATAAAAAGCAGCGGCAACAAAATCTTCTGTTGCAGCACGATTATCAGAAGAGCATAGTTTTGTCAGACTTGACTAAGTTCTAACTGAACAGCAAGGTATGTGGTATATATAATATTTCACTATATATACAGATGTAAATATCACCCATTAAAAAAGACATATTCACTTTTTTCTACGCATTAAGGAGGGGCAAGAAGACGTTTAAATATGGAAGGAACCACTGCTTAAACTGCTTTGAGCAAACTTGCATGCCTAATTTTGCATACTTGAAAGCTGGGAATACATAAAATCATGGCTATTCAGTAAGGCAAGTTCAAATTAACTGTACCCTCAAATCTGGAAGCCTTTTCTGTAAAAGAGGCAGAGGGGCCCATAGTGAAATGAGATATGATCTTCAGGCAGTGACTGCAAAGTGAGATGTGAATCCAAAGACTTTGCATTTTGTTATACCCACACGTCATACTTTATAAACTTGCCTAATGTGAACTACTATACTTCATGGTATTTAAAATATGTGGAGGATAGTAGGATCTGCATAGGTTACCAAAAGATTTTTCAACAAAATAAGAGGTTGTAAGACCTATTATCATCCTATTTCCCAGAACAGTTAAGAAAAAACGTGGTCTCTGCTCTCTCTTTAAAGTGTGTATTTTCTTGCTCCGCTGCAGCAGTGGAGTTACATTGCACTGCAGTTAAACTTGGGCCAAACCCACACTGATGTTTAGAAGAATACAGGTCATAAGAAAGTACTGGATAAGCATCTTACCTATTTCCGAATATTGGATGCTATAGTAGAGTGGGATGGGACATGTATTTTTGTCCTGTAAAGCTTCTTGAGATCGAATTCCCCACTGCTTGGCACCAGGTGGGGCCAAAATAATCCCGAGCTTTAAGAGACATAGTAACCAGAATAGCTAATAACCTGATTATTAAAGTATGGAACTTGGCTACCAGATGAGGCCAAAATCATTCAGTTTTAAGAGACAATAACCAAAATAGCTAACAACTTTATTATTAAGGTATTAGAGCTAGGTGGTGCAAGTCATAGGTAGAAGTCAATGTTTTGAATCAATGCATCAGTAAGCTGGAGCAGAAGGTCTTCTGCCTGAGGTTATTTGCTCTTTGGTGACATTTTTTTCATGATTTTGTGGTCTTGGGACACAGTGGGAAGAGGAAGCAGGGGAAATTTATTTAGCTCTGGTTTCAAACTGAGTTCTATTCATACAAACTTATGTGTACACCATAAGAATGAAAACAGAGAAGAATGAATGAATCATAGCTATTGAGATGCCAAAATAAGAAAATTCATTTAAATTAAAAACAATATATTGTCAACAAGAATTTAAAGACTGTATTTTCATAAACACCACCTAAAACACTTTTTACTTAGTATTCTGAATAGGTGGCAACAGTGATGCATGAAACTGTGACCAATGCTTGTTAAAATTCTTTTCACCCATGAATTGATGGAAGTGCATAAAAAAATGTTGTCCAGTTTTTCCATAGAACTAAGGAGGTCATGAAAAAAATCCAAACTCCAATCAGGTAGTGAAAAAATTCAGTTGCAAGCATAATATTACTGAAACCTGTTCTGTATTTCCTAATCAAGCTCTGGTTTGCACATACAGTTTACTCATGCTAGGTCTTACAGACCAGAAGTGATCCATAATTTTGGTCAGTGACTGGTCCCAGCACTGTAAAGCACCGTTGCAGGTGATGAGATACACAAAGTCCTAGCTGCCAAACTGCCTCATTCTCTTTTTCCATTTAAATACATGTAGATATGGATTTATGTCTCTCTATATATGCATATCTATGCACTGCAATGGGTCCTTGTTTATAATTCCTTTGAAATGCTTTCATATCTCCTGATAGTTTCATCCTTTTTATGCTCATGTATAGAAATGTACAATAAGTTCAGGTGATCGCCTCTGTCACTCCTTTTCTCTTGGAAGCTTGCCAAAAATCCAACCACCACTAGGCTATTAGTGCGTTATTTCTTACTCCTCTACCCCCATGCCAATTTTAAAATCCTTTTCATTTGCACCTTTTATAACTAATGGATGATACTTTGAAGAAAATTACAGTGACATTTGCAAAATGATGCTACTTTAAAAGACAATGTTATTCTTCAGTTGAACATAGTGCAAAAATAAGCAATATATTTACAGAAAAAAAACCCTCTAATGTATACTCTGCTTAACTTCATCAGAGGCAAAGGATGACATAAGGTGATGCTTTTTATTCCTTTCAGTGTGGTAGAACTTTTACTGGGTTTCAAAGGGATCAACCTGGACTTGGGCTGCTGGTGCTGAAAGCTGATTCATCAAACCAGCATGACTGAGAAAAACACTTGGCAGATCATTGACTTGAGTGGGTTGTTACGTCCTGATGACTTTAATGAAACTTGGTCACCTGTTTACAGCTAAGCTTGTGCGTGAAACCTTTTCTGAACTAGGATCTTAAGATTGCATCGAGGGGCTCTTTGTAGTTAGTACATCCAAAGTCGATAAATCAGTAGGAAAATAATTGGGTCTTCCAATAGAGGTTTGCTGCTGTCTTTAATTTGTACCTTTTCTCTATGTCATTCTTCAGCACAAAAAGTGTACCTGTGGTGGACAGCAATTTAAAGGTACACGTTTGGCAACTCTGACTTCAAACAGCCACGAAGAGACATTTGCAAACTTTGATTAAACAAATATAAAAAAAATATTATTAGACTTTGACCAAAATTTCTTCCAAAGCTATTAAAATGCGGATACATTCTGCTACGTTGCATTGCTTTACTCCCTCACCAGCTCTCTCATTGAATTCAAATGACCCCTGCAATGGAACTGGAGTTGGCATGGACAAAGTCTCTACATAGTGTCATGAAGGGAGAGAAAGGGGCTGCGTATGGTGCCAAGTATGTCTTGTAATGCAGGAACTTGCACCATTCAAGTTGCAATTCAATGTGCATTCAAGCGCATTCACGGTGCAAGTCAGTAGCAGTTTCGTAATTAGTTTTAAGCCATCATTCTCATATATGTAGGTATTAGACTGGTTATTGAGGCATTGAGCCTAAGGATGGCAAACTTTGTAAAAATTTTAATGCCGGCTTTCCTCAACAGTCTGTGGTAAGGTAAATGCACAGATTTATGCTCCTCCTATGAAAGACACCACTAGAACATGTTTTGTTTAAATTCAGAAGGAGCTGCAGAGAGATCTGGGGTTTGAAAGATTAGGTAATGAATAAGAAAAATAGATGCAGATGAAATATGACTTCCTATGCATGAAGTATTTCAGGGAATCATTAATTCAGCTGAATATGACCATGAGTTATGCTTGCAGTATTGCACTAGAATTTCTCAAAAAGGGTATTTAGATGTACTTGTAATGTTAAATATGGCAAGACTGTAAAATATTGATTATTTAGCACAAATAGTGGAGTAGACTATCCAGACCTTGTTTTCCATGAGGAAGACAATGCAGTAATTAATCTTTCTATGGCTTGGCTTTATTTCTGTTTATGTATTTTTTTAGGACAGGGGCATAATAATTTTTCATTTAGTGCTAATTCATGGCCAGAAGTGAATTACGAATGTTCAGTTTGTACAAATACCTTGTATCACCACGTTTAAAATGGGTCATGTTTTCTTTTTTTTTTTTTTTTTTTGACAGTAAAGAAGAGAAGCTGGTAGTAAAACAGCACTTTGGTTATAAAATCTAGTGACTAATATTAGAATTCTGACCTTCTGAATTGCACTTACTGTTCACCAATGATTATATCATTAGGAATGAATTAGGTAGTCAATGAGGTGGATCTTCAAATCAAAGCTTCCACTCTGTAATTCTACAAGAAAGAAAAATATTAAAAAATCCAGTGAGCAGCAGTTAATGGTTATACTATTAGCTTGTTGAGGGTTTGCTGCCATAAAAAGTAGTTTTCTTACAGCAATCTCTTTCATAGTTTATTCACTTTTAGGAAAAAAATCTATTAATGTCAAAAATCACTGTACTAGACCTGAACATAATTCCATTATCTTGCTTTGCAAATGCAAAGAGATCTGTAATGGGACAACATCCATAGTAAAGCACCATTCAGCATAAACAGAACTGAACTTAATTCCACACATGTATATTCCAGCTAGTCTGGGGGTGTGTGGTCCAGAAAATTGGCACACCTAGGAATAGAATTATACACCAGATGGGTTTTTTTACTGTTCAAGTACCCACACTTATTAGCACAACATATTTCAGTATGGAATGGATAAATCTGCAATACTTCTAGTGCATGACCTAGAAAATGTTTCATGTGTTACTGCTTGATGTTTTGGGTAGAATTTCACATTTATTGAACCTATTTATTAACACAAATCCCATTGACTTGGGAGTTGGAGACTCAGAGACCAGGGCCTTTTTCTGTAGGGAACAGTTGCACCTTCTCAGGCTGTAGCTTTCCTGAACCTTTTTGCTGCATTTGAGAATCAGACCTGCAGTTTTTGGGCAACAGGAATGAAGCAGAGGCAAGTTGTCCAGGTCCATCCCACGCCATCCCAGGGGTCCATATCTTCATGGACTCTAATAGTGCGACTGCTTCCCGAGTCATGTCTATGCCTCTGCAGCACTGTTTCACAGACTGTGTTGCTGGTAAGAGCTGGCTTCAGTGCAGTGATACCACATTTTGAAATACAGAAATAGGAAGCAGGGCAGACAGGACCATCAAGAGGTCTGCCAGTATACAGTTTTGGACAGACCTCTTCATCTGACCTCTTCATATAGGCTTGCAATGGAGGAGACTCCACAGTCTACCTAGCTTTTTGTTTCAGCCATTAGCCATCTTTACCATTATAGAGTTTTTCTCAGCATCTGACTTGAGTCTCTGTTGTTGCATTTTAATCTTGTTATTTCGTATCATGTGCATCTTCTTTTATTCATTTACAATAGCCTTTCACATACCCGAGGATTCTTACTCTGGGTCGCATCTGCTTATTTTCTTCCATAAATAAATGTTCCCTGTCCTTGCGGTCTCTCTTAACAGAGTAAGTCTTCAGGTCTTGCATCATTGTTATTGTTGTCCCAGGGACTCTTGTATTGCCCACGTCTTGAAGTATGCTCTACAAAACTGAGGTCTCACTGGTTCCAGAGCTGACATCTAGCTACAGTCTTACCAGGCATCAGTAGAACAGGACTGCATCGAGGCCCTTTCATGGATATGTAGAAACCTGTTTCCATTTATACATGCCAGCATATTTCTTGACCTTTTGACAACACCACAGAATTTTTGACTTGTGTTTACCTTGTGATATTACAACCTATGACCCCTTTTCTGAAAAGCTGGTATCCGCTGTCTCTTCTCCCTCTTCTGGGTGCAGACAATTGTCTTCTCCTGTCTCTTTATCTTGATTTCTTTCATGAAATTTCTGCAGTTTCTAAGCAGCTTTTTGAGTTCCAGTGCTGTCTTTTAATGTGCTTGCAACACCTGTAAGGCTGGCGTGACTGGCAAGTCACAAAAGTATTCAGGTTCCAAAACATTACTGGAAGTATGAAATCATACCAGGTTCAGAACAGCTCTCTGTGAGGTCCTGTTCCTCCACTGTGAGAATAAAGCAGCATTCATTATGCTTTTCCTGAGTGAGGCTTTTTTAATGGTTTTACAGCCACTTTACAGTAATTTCACAGGGTGTCTTTGCTTAGTATGTCTGTGAGGAAGCCCTGTTGAAGTCTGTCAAATCCTTATTAAAGTCAATACACAGAACACTGACCACTTTTCCCTATCCACATGCACTGCTTCCCTTCCACAGAAGGAAATTAGACTGGCCTGACATGACTTATTTTTAATAAATCTATACTGGCTGTTAGTTATCACCTCTTAGTTGCAATGTGAGTTAAGATGGATAACAAATTTTGCAATACACCCATATCAATTAGTTGTCAACAGCTCACCTCTCATGGTGTCTGTTATGGGTTGCAGGTTCTCCCACTTGTCTCAGCTATGCCAGGTCCTGGTTGTTGTAGTAAGAGTCCAACTCAGCCAGCCTCACATGGGGCACCAACTGTGGCAACATAATCAAACTAGTAGGTTGCAACAAGGCTTTTACCATCAGCCAGATTCTACTGTCCATGCTGTTTCACCATCCTCCAGAGGCCAGACCACACTACTGCTCCTCCCCCATCCAACACCACCCCCCATCCTCAGGGCTATTTAACCATTAGCAGGAGCGAGCTACACCTGCACATCGTCCACGTCAATCAACCCACTGCCTCTGAGGCAAGGCCACAGCTGCATGTTATCAATGCTGATCGACCCACTGCCTGCATTCCTCTATACCTCTTCACTTTCCAGATAGCTTGGCTGATTATTATTTCTGAGTTTTTTTCTGCAGTTAAATTAATTTACCTGTACTTTTTTTTCTTTTCACAAACAGCATTGTGGAACAACATCATTCTGATTTGAGTAGTTAGATATAGTGATATGGATGATGCTAATATGGATGGAACTACAGCTGGATCAGCGATCCAGCCCTGGCAGATGTTGGCATTACTGGCTCTCAGCCCCTCAGCAAAGACTCAAGACATTGCAGTGGCACCAGCTGACTTGTCCCATCAGTACACCCCTATGGTATATGGATCTGTATTCCTTAGGAAAGATACTTTAGAAACATTATTCTACAGTTGACAGGAAAGTTCCAGTTTTTGAAGGTGGGTTTTCTTTCAGATTTATTTCTTCTGCAGCCTGGGCATAGTGGATAGCAGTGCATTGGAGAAGGCGCAGGACAGGAACATCTAGAAATGAAGTAGCAGAGAAAAAGCTTTTTAGAACTCCTTATTCTCCATGTCTTGAAAAAAGCCAGGGATGACTGGTTTTAAGGGAGAGAAAATATCAGAATAAAACATATAATTAAAAAAAATATTTGTAGGCAGTTCAAAAATGTAACTGTCTCGATGATGCCTTTTGCTTCAGTGTTCCTGTGCTGACACCACTGTCAGAACATAGCTGGGGCAGGTGTACTCCTACTGTCCTTTGTGAACAGGTTCAAAAGAGAAGTGGAGTAAGTGCCGTTTCCTCTTTCCCCTTCTCCTGTCTCTTTTTCCCTCTCCCTTCTACCAGGCAAATACAGCCGACACAGTTGTGGAAGCTTTTAAACATTTTTGAGCTGACTCCAGTCGTGACCTGCTGCAGATCAGTGTTGGCACATTCCATTAATTGCTCATGTGTAACCTGAAAGCAGACAGCCGTTTGGCCACCCCCAGCTGGGATTTCAGTGCTCAGCACTGGAAGCTCTTTGTTGGCTCCTTACACCACTCGCCACGTATTTGGATGGTGTCATGCTTACTCACAAATTATGCAGGCTGTTTGACTAGGGCAGAGATGGCAGGTGGGGTTGAGTGGCTTGCATATTACCACAAAGACTGTTGTATCTTCAGGAAAAAAATTCTGTTAGCTCTTCACCCGGCAGCATCACTCACTGTGGCACCTATGATTGTAGTAACAATCAGAAACACTTGGGGAAAAAAGTAAACTGGAAAAAGAGACATTGAATCTGTGAATAATTATGGCTGAGCAGCTTCTCCTAGTGTGCTGTTATCAGATGCTTGTAGTAATCAAGAGAAACAGGTTTCTGTCCATTGATGCAAATCCTGCATCACACAGTATATTTTATACCACCAAGAAAAGATCAAACTTTCCAAAGTGCTGGGACTGAATTCACCTTGGCTTCCAGTTCAACCTGAGCTACCTAGAGCTGCTGCCACTGACAAAGATGCCAGCTGTGTCACTGCTTAGAAGTGCCTTTACACCTGTCTCTTAGCATGTCTGTTGCGCTATTAGAAGGTAGCTTTGGAAAACTTTTGAGATCATCTTTCTTTGATGAGTCATTATCAGTAGGATGTCATCTGCATGAGATGTCCGCTGTGTATGGGACTGAGGTAAGACATGATGGTGTTCCCTGTGCTGCCCTGATAGTAATTCTTGCTCCAGCCTAATAATTACCAGAGATTTTTGACAAATGCTCTTCCATTTCTGCAGTCCTGACATTTTCCTGAGTAGCACTTTAAACAATTTTAGCTTGAGAAACATATCTAACTCATCCAAATACAAGAAGGCATGTGCGGATGCTTTAAAAGAAAGTAATTTTGCATCCATTATTCCGTTTCTGTTTTTTTCTTCCTTTGTTGCTTGCTTCTTTAAAGCTAGCTGGAAAGCAATTGAGTGGAGGCTGACTCTGAAACCCACTGATTGGATTTGGAGAGAATAAAGGGGAAGGAAAAAGTAGGGCAAAAGAGTAGCACCCACACTAGTTTGTAAGCAGGGAAGTAGGGAAGGTGCAGCAGGAGCCACATGCGTTCTCTTGTTCCAAAATGATAATGAAGCCAGTAAAGATAGATGTTTGGGGTGAGGAAAGAATATTTCCTCTGATACCTGCTGCCAGGTGGGAAAAAGAGCAAACCTGTGAGTTATGCTGTCAACACAAGGTCATGAACAGCCACTGATGCAATTTAGAGTCTGCAGATATGGTTATGCATGTTCATAGAAAAAGAGAGGGAAGAGCAAAAAGGAAAAATAGAGATGACAAGGAGATACCAGAAGTAGGAAGGACACAACAACAGCTATTTAAGATAGGATGGTTTACAAGTGCCATGAAGACTGGGAACGTGCAAAGTGGGACATTTAAGTAGAACATGGGGATTGCAAAGCATTTCATCTGACCAGTGAAGCTGTAGCTGACTGGTGGGCAGGTCAGCCCGCTTGAAGATATTACTCTGTGTGTGTGTTGTGAAAAGAGTGGAGATATATGTTCAGGTTTGGTCTCTCAAAGCTTATAAAACCAATACAGAGCAAACTAGACAACTGTGACGATACTGATCTAGTCCTCAAACCGCTGATTGTGTACAAATGTGGCCTCTGAGAACAGGTGTTGGCCAATCTCTAAGACATTCGCTCATTGTTTTGACGCTTAAATTACAAGAAAGCATGTTGATCTGGTTCTTCAAATCCAACAAACACTCATTGATGCCTTTAGTATTCATAATGAGTCTATGGAACCAAATGCACTCCTGGGGCCATTTCATGGACCACAGTAGTTTGGTCACAGATTATTTTTTTTTAATGGAAAATATGTTGGTAATCTTCCCATCTTAATACCCAGTCCCTGATTCTGCAGCTAATTCAAATGCAGAGCTGGTGAACACTATGGATACTGGACATCAGGTATGTTCTAAGTGATGTGAAACAAAAAAGAAAAGATTATACAAGGTTCACTTTTCTTAGTAAGCAAGATTCTTTTTAATAATCATTCAAACAGAGGTGCTATTCTTTTCACATCTCTGCAGGAAAGTGTTAACATAGTAACGCTTTGTGATCATGTGTTAGTTATTAGGTTCATAATGAGTATAATACTGTCTTAGTTGTAATGTTCATTAATACAGCAGAAAAATACAGTATGTTAATGTGTGTTCCTTCAAGATTAGCTACAGAAAGTGAAAGTGCATTTCTGGGCTAATGCAGTAAAAATCTATTAAACCCATAACATTTGTGCATGGAAAAGGAATTATTTTAACAGGTTTGTTCCATTAATGGTTATTTGTTTAAGAGGGCTTCTCAGTATCATACAGTTTCTGGCTGCACGCTCAGAATTTTTTTTTCTGTGGACACATTGTTTCTTTGACAGGTTATGTTACTGTAAGCTACAGGGTTTTTCACATTATCTTGAGGATTTTCTTACAAACTATACATGTAGAGTGCTTTGAATATGTATTGGAATTTCATGCTAAATAATAGTTCAGCACAGCTCACGGTCCAGACTCCCTTCCCAAAATTTACATTCCCACAACAGAAGGCAGAGTATTGCAGCTATTGCTTCTCCTTCTTCCTCTTCTTCTCCCACCGGTGTGCACCCACATCCTATCACTGCCTACAGGAAGGAGCTTCTTAACACCTCTTCACATCATCTCTTGGACTGGTGATAGATGCAGAGGCTCTTTCAAAGCTTTCTCTGTCCATCTTGATCCACTTTTTTCTCCTGCACTGACTACTGCCTTTAGAGGATATTTCTATTTCTACTTCTTTCTATTTCTATTTCTACAGCCCTTCCTGGATGGACACTTGAGTGAGGCAGTCTGCGTACCACCACAGAAAAGACGTTACTTTGGCCCAGCATTGTAAAACCGCACTAACTGGAGGAAGAGGGTGCAAGCCCCTTCAGTTGCCTGTATTTACCTTGATGCAGCAGAGGAGGATTCCCACCACAGGTTTCCTGATGGCCTGAAGGCACCACCGGGCTGGGAATCACAACCCACGCCAACCTGCCTCTCTTCAGCTGGAGGCTGGGGAGCGGGTGTAGGCAGAAATACCTCTGCGTGAGGGGACAGGCAAAGGGGTCAAGCTGCCAGAGAAGTATATCCAGTTACTGTTGCTTTAGTCTCTTAAAGCAATGCCAAAAGAGAACCGAAGTTGCTGTTTTTCAGGGGTCACGTATGGTTCCCACTGATGAAGCTGTTTGGTTGTTGCTTTTTTTTTGTTCCCTGTCAGCATGAACCAAGCAGTCTGTGATGTTTATAGTTATTTGGTCTTGGAAACTGTGCACGTAAGAAGTTCATAGAGTCTGCCGCATCCTGTAGTAAGTGCTCATATCAGTTCTTTCCAAAAGATTGATTCCTAGCTTGCCGCAGCACAGTTCATCAAATCCTTAATACAGAGGTGAATGGCTGGTAGTCTCTTTCTCATCCAAACAATTGTAAGCCTGCATTTGGCTAGCAGTTATGCTTGTTGGATGAAGCATGACTTTGGTTTGTTTGCTATTGCCAGCAAACAATATGCTGGCAAGTGTTTACACTTTCTCTTGCCTTTTTTTTTTTTGTGCTATACAAAAGTAAGCATGAGTAATATGTGTCCAGAGTGTACATGCTAATTCCTGTATGGACCTAGATGTTAAAGTTTAAAGGGAGTGCAAGTCATTTGAGGTCATGCTGCTACCATGTGCTACGTTCTCTGCACTATTTTGTTAGATTTTGCCTAATATTATTTAAAGTCACTGAAGAATGTTTGCAGCTGACTCCTTCCCTTTACATCTCCTTCTCTTGTTTTTCCCACTTTAATTCATCTGTCTCTCTGGTGACATTAAAGGGAAATAACCAGGTAGGCATAATTTTCCAGCACAGAAAAGTAGTGAAGAGCCTGAGAATCAATGGGATTTGACTTCTGAGCACATTTCTTAGTTCCTTTGTAAGCCTCTGTCTATATTAATGTATTGCTGCACTTTGCAGAATAATATACTCACAAGGGCTTCGTAGTCAGCTTTCCCTCTTCATTCTGAGGACCAACATGTTAGTTTTTCAACAGCTGTAATCAGGAAAATAAGAGCTTTAGAGTTTGCTTCAAACCCTGTATCTCTAGGCAATCTGCTGCTAGAAAGCTACTCACAGAGTTAGCATGAAACTATTCTAATTCTGTATTAATTGCTGTAATTAGGGGTTTTTGCGTCATGATCAGATCAAGGAAGCCTAGCAAGAGGAAAAAAAAAAAAAAAAAAAAAGAACCTTCTTTATCCGAAACTCCTCTAAAATGAGGTTCAATATTGCTGGCAAAGACAAAGGCATTGCAAGTCAGACCTTCCCAGCAGGGCAGAAGCGGGGCTTCACAGGTGTCAGGGGCAGTTTGATTCCAGATGAGCTGCAGACATTCTCAGCACACCCTCCTGCACATAGGCCTTCTGCTCACGTTTGGCCTCATGGCATCTTTCTGGCTTCCCAGTTTTGCTTACATCCCTCAGTTCTGGGGGTCTTTCTAATGTTTGCTACTTAAAGGTAGACTCATGATTTCCTTACATGGTACCATATCTGCACAAGGTACCCGAGAAGAATGACACTGCTCAGGTGTCTCTTGACCCATTTTGTGTGTGGCAAACCAACTGTTTGCAAAGCATCTGGTTGCAATCTGGGGGAAGTTCCCAGTCTGAATCTTGGGCTTATATCGTTCCCTATGATGCAGGATGAGCATTCATTTACACTGCTCTTTCCTTTTACGCAGCTGTTGTTTTCTATTTCCCTGTTATTAAATACTTGCACAAGGAAAGAAATATAAAAATGCTGATACTTGCCATTAACTATTTTTGATGCAACAACTTAAGTCTGCCAACTGCATGAAGTGAATGCATTTTGTTAAGCACATCAAAAATGCATTTGTAAGAAAAGGCTCATTGGGTCAGATAAGAAGGACACAGAGTACAGTGTTAGCAAAGTACCTTGGTTTCCCATCCATAAAATGCATTTTTCTTCCTTTGGTCCTTTGTGTACTTGAATTATTTAGACTGTAAACTTTTTATGATGCGAACTGCCTCTTAATTACAATGTGTTTATACAATGGCCATCCATCAGCCAGCCATCAGTAGAGAATTTTCCCCCCACCCACTCATTTGTCTTGTAGCTCACCACTTCCTTAACTTATATCCTCACCTAAATGAAGAGTCTTCTCCATGGCAGCCTTTCTGCATCCTGTTCCTTGCCGTTCTTTCTCTCTCCTCCTACATGACCTTCTCCAGATGGTACATCTACAGGAAAAGGAACAGATTTAGAAGTGGCTGGTTTTCTTTGAATGGGAATTAAGCTGCATTAGCTTCTTGCCAAGGCTTTAATTTGGGAGCAGGCTAATCTGCTAGACCTGAGCAAGAAATCATGTTTCTATTCAACAAGAGCTTTGGAAATGTAAACATTTTTGGTTTGGATGAAATGTTGACATCTCAGAATGTTTGTAAAGCCCAAATCCAAGGAGCTGGGAGCCGTGGAGGGCAGGCTGGACTTGAAATAAATCAAGAAAAATGTGTTTTTAACAGTGTCACAATGCTTTTGCCCCCCACATTCACTTATTTTTTTATAAAATGAAACAGATGGATTAGAACCAGCTTGAAGAAGGAGGGTGAATATGACTGACCATCCACATTTTGGCTGAGCAGGTCCAGATCCACTTACACTTTTATATGCTGTTTATTAGCACTATCCCTGTATGTTCAGGAGAGTTTGGGTGGTATATGAAGGAAAGGAATGCACTGGTGTGTTGCTTGCCGTTCCATTCACCTTGTCCCATAAAATCTCAGATTTCCCCTCTGATTTCAGGAAGAAATGGAGGATCAGGCACTGTAGCTCCATAAAAGTTTAATTTCTCATAAAGCTACACTTTTTTTCTAGGTGCACAAGAGTTAATATTATTGATGGTACAGCTGATAGAGAGGAAAGTTAATTGAAGTGCTGTATTTGTTTCGGCATGTCTGGAAGGAGTGCCATTCTCAAGAAGTCTCAGATTTTCCTTTTCTTGCGTAAGTGGCCATCTCTCACCCCAAGTGCCACTTCCCTTTAACCCTTCTCACCAGAACAGTACTAATACTTAATGTTATTTACTGTTGTTCCTAATTCTATTTAGCGGGTTTTTTTCTAGACATCTATACATGTTGTGGACCTCTGTGGGAGATTTGCTTGAGCGAGAACTATGGGATTGGGTTGTAGAGTTATTAAATATTAATAAGCAATGAATTTCAGATCATCCAAATGATAGAAATACCATTCCCAGCCATGTGACCATCACCTCTCTTGCTCTGCTTTTTGGGAAACTAAGGGGTATGATCTTTTGCACATTAATTTGTGATGATACCATCAGTCATTCCTTGAACATTGAGTTTTATTACTTAAGTCTCCACATTAGAAGTGCTCGGTTTGTCTGTTGGTTTTTCCATATCACAGGATCTGTGATGCAGTATGAAACCACTACATTTATTTTACCGCCTAGTACAATGTGTGTAGGATCTATAGCTCCTAAGAACGTGTTTCACAGCTCACTCGTGTATGGAGACATTATGAAATGCAAACATTTTTTTATCTGAAATTCCCCAAGCTCTTCCCTTAAAAAAATTCTAAGCAATGATGCAAATAAGTTTTCAAGAAGATTGTTTTATGAATACATGTGCTATACTCAGTCTTGTTAAAGAGTAGAAAATCACATAAATGACAGTTCCAGGAACTGTAGATTTACGACTTTTTTTAACTTTCCGATTATGTTGGCAATGACTAAAAAAAATAAAATTTTGTAATTTTGAGGAGAGAATAATGTACTTTTTTATTAAAATAGAAATGACACACTGCTGCATATCTAACTTGATTTAGTGTTTTTATTAGTTATAGAACTGTTTTAATACCTCACTAACTATTGCTTTCTCCCTTAAGGTTTTCATTGTTCTCATACCCTAGAAACAAATTGATAATTCTGAAAAAAATAAAGTATTTCTTGGTTGTTTGCTAACAGCAGAATAGCAATCAGTCACCACAGGGTTACTACAATGGGCATCATTATATCTGGATCCTTATCAATTTCACTATATGGGTAAGTATTATTGCTGCATACCGGAACTCCTTTGGTGTTATTGCTTAATTTTAATTGTGATTGTAAAATGTGAAAAATGTGGATATTTAAACCACAATTAAACACCTGCTATACTTGTTGTGCATTGGCATTTAAAGATATATTGAGTATTTAAAATCTGCTGATTCAGATATTACATTGAGGGGGGAAATAAAAAAAAGAAAACAGGGATTGGTTTGAAAACAAATGTTTGCTTAAGGAAACAGTTGCCGGGAAATTTAATTTAGCCAAATACATGATGCAACATCTGAACCTTAAAACATTTTGAAGAGTAAATTTTGACATCATGCTGTTTCTCATGCAGCTTCAGAGAGGCTGCCAGTCCCTTGCAGCTTCCAAGAATCCCACTGTCCTGTGTGTGTCCCTCTGACATCCTGCTAATGGAAAATCCTGCATTGGAAAACACCTGCCCGGCATTAACAAGATGCAAATGCCAGGAACAGCAGAATGTCAAGTTGCAGACACAAAGAAATGCAGGTTTTGTAGAAAAAGCCTCCGCTGACTGCTCCCAAATTCTTAATTTTATTCAAGAGTGAAAACATTTCTAAATTGCTTCTGGTTCTGCAGTAAGAAGCCCAACAAAATACATGAGCACGTGATTCTCTTTAAGCGCGTGAGTAATCTGAATGAGTTAGAGCTCGGCGCATGTTGATGTGCTTTGCTGGACTTGGATCTGTTAGTGGTGTAAGGTGGTTTAAATCTAGCAGACATAAAGCGAGGCAGCAGTTCAGCACAATTAAACCTGCAAGCAGGCTGCGCTGCACAGCCTGGCTCGTGCCCCTTTCTGCATCCCCTCTCTTCCCCTCCTGTAACTGTAGCTTGGAAAAATTATTTGGTCTGAAAACCTAAAAGATTCATCCTATCAGTAAAGCCTGTTTTTCGAATATTTGAGGGAAAGTTTAATTGATTACAGGCATTCAAAAATCAGCCGTATTTTAAGTGTTAACTTTTCTCTGTTGCTGTTTCATGTTTATTTAGCCACTTTAAACTCAGAAAAAAATCGTGCTATCAACCCTTCCACCTTTGCACATATGGTGGGAAGAGTTTTCCATGCCCTCAGCTAGTTCTTCCCCATTCCAGAAGGTTGCTTGGGGGTTCTTTTGCATCATGATTTATGATCTAGTCAGGTAAGGACCTAGAACCAAATACCACCCCCCCTGCCAAACCCGCAGCTCTGGGAGACAAACTGTTCCTCTGTTTCAGAGAGGCAACACACAGTATTTTCCTTCTGCTGTAGAAGAGGGCATGGTGTTTCTTAGTGATCTCCAAAGTAGGCATCATTCACTTTCAGGGAAGCATTGACTTCGGTTTGTATTTCTTGTCATCTAGACTCCTGGGAGGGTTCCCCTACTTCTTGCCTTTGTACTTCTGTTGAGTTTGCGTTGAACTTTGAAAATGATTCAACATGATCTGCTGTCAGCCTCCTGCTGCACACAGGGTGATTGAAATACCTCCCTTCCCCTTCCTGGGAGAGCAGGCTTCCCAAGGGCACTGCACGTTGCTTATCTTTTCCCAGTTGCTAGATTGAAACCAGTGATACCTGGCTAATAGGTGTGGAAAAGCCAACTGCTTTGATAACTGCTGTATGTAATAAATCAAAAGTTTTGTATTTCAACTTATTCCCCGCAATACTGCCTCAATTTGGAACTACAGCACCTCCATAACTCCTTTCTGCAGAGGCCAAACAGCTCCTCAGATGCCTTACCACAAATAAATCATTTAAGTTTCTTCTGCTTGCCTTGTGGCACATCTTGGCTACCAGTACACTTTGCTGTCAATCTGCAATAATGGCTTGTGTCAGGTGGAACCTCCTGGGAAAGAAAGAGGTTTATTTTAAAAAGTTTGTGAGAGCATCTCCTATGTCTCCAATGTGTGCCATAGAGAGGGATTATTAAATATGGAATAAATAACAGACAACTGTATTACTGGGCTTTCATTCCACTGAGGGGTCCCATTTTTTGAAAGCTGGTTCAGGGCTCACGAAAGCCCTCAGGCTGAGGTCGCTGGAAACCAAAGCGGTCTTTTAGCCCACAGATCAGGTGTGGTATTGGCAAGAAGCATGCAAGCTCCCCCGCGCTGTCCTGACCTGCAGCACCTGGATTTATGCTTTAGCCAGTTCATACAAAGGGAAAAGAAGAGCAGGTCCAGGTGATGCGATGGACTTTAGCGCAACTAATCCAAACCTCTGAGAGGGCTGGTACCTCCGCGTGCCGCGGCGATGTGTAGGGAGGCATCGGCTGGGGTGCCAAAGCTGGGCTCGTTGCCCACGTGTGGTGGGCGCCCCAGACCTGTGCTGATGGGTGCAGGCGAGCCCTCGGCATCAGGCAGGCGGGGGGAGCAAACCTGCGGTGGGGAAAGCTCACGGCAAAAGGGTCTGCCTCAGGGAACCCCTCTTGCCTCCGCGCTAGGCTGACCCATGGGGAGCCTCGCCTTGCCTGGGCTCGGCGGGTGTGTGGCGTACCGAGGCTTACGCTTTAAGCCTACACCTTTCTAGCACAAGGCCCATCAATTAATTTACCTACTCCTGTGTCAACTTTGGCAGCTTTATAAATTGGAAAAAGAGATTCATGATCTAAATCCAGCCCCTCACTCTGCGATTCATTGATGCCTATAATTCCTCATAGAAAATATCTTTCCTGAAGTCTGCAATGTGTTATAATCTCTAATTATGAATATGTTCACAGAATTTGTTCATCTCAAGATGCACTTGTGCATCTGTTATTTATGCACTATACATTAAACTTTACATATAGCTTTAGAAATATTTCTGCAGATGTGCACTTGTACTTAAAAGACCATAGAAAATGATATGTTAAGCTGCGTGATGAGGTCCTTGGGTAAGGATTATAAAGTACTGGAAGGAGCACCATCTTTCCCCACAGCAGAGTTGTAACTAGAGGTAGACAGCCCTCTGCTGAAACCGTGGGCTGTGGAACGGGGTGTCCAGAGTCGTGGCTGCACATGGTGCAGTCCACTTCACCTGCACCCGTCTGCCCACCTGCTTCGCAGGCGGCCTGTGGGCTGTGTCTCTGCTGTTGGGCACGGTGGGAATGGGGATGGGATGGGGTGGGGTGGGGTGGGGTGTCCTGCCTACCCTGGAGCCCAGGCACAGGCTATGTTTGCAGACTCTGGGTCTTCGTGGCAGGTAAGCTTGGAATTGAGGGCACCCTCAGGTCACCCTTTGAAGATGATACAGCAAGAAGCCAGTGTGTTTGTGAGGGCAAGAAAGTCTGGCACTGTGCAAGAGAGACTGTAAACTTATTAGGGAGGCTGAACTTTATGTTTAAATAGCACATAATGCAGTGGGGACTGGTCCCTGCCTGGCACTTTTAATTGCTGCTGTAATAATAATACAAAAAAACAGAGCTGCTGTTCTGTACGCAGCCATATAAAAAAAATGATAAATTGTTATTCTACTTGTTTTCCTATTGTAAAGTAATGCTGTCAGTATGGAATTTATTTAACTGGAAGATAAATCCTCAAATGATTACCTTAGAATCTGAAGGGGAAAAAAATACAATTAAGCCCTAGCCACTACAAGAAAATTAGAATTAAAGCTAATGTAACTTAAAAAAAAAAAAAAAACAAAAACAAAACCACCAAACAACAAGTATTGGAGGGCCAATAAATACATGATATACAAAAATATTGTTAAGCACATCCCAAAGTCTCCTCTGGGTCATGGTTCCAGTCAGTCCCAGAAGGACATAAATGCCACCTTAAAGCTGTGACTGCTTCAGGACTGCAATGTCTTTCTAATAATGCTTTGCTGAAATGGAAGCATTAACTAATAGGTTTTGATAGGGCAGATGCTACCAGAGTGTTTTATATGTTAGGCTTCCCTGTGCAAGGTAGCTAAGGATGCGCATGGCTCACGGAGATGAACCCTGCAAGATCGTGAGAGTCTTTGGAAAGAGCTCCTTCATTCCCAGTGCAAGTTAATGAGGAGACCATGCAAGAAAGGAATACAAATCTGTTGTGTTGGGTTTTTTTCCTCTGTGTGTGTGTGTTTCTGTGCTTTACAAACAAAAGCTGTTTCTCCATGGAGAGTGAAGAGACCGACATATCTATACAATGTGCCCCTGCATCACCTCAAACAGACATTTGCTTGTTAATCTGGAAAACAACAGTGTGCTACAACTTCAGCGCTCTGTGTTTTCTTTTCACCTTACAGCGCCGTGTTGCTTTTCATGTTGTTTGTGTTATGCTGGATAATAGAAATACCTGAAATATTTGGAGATTGCCTGAAAAAAAGTCTTCCTTGCTTTGCCTTGAAGCGCTATATCTTTATGGAATCGTAGAAGCTGGAGATTGTAAAGGCCTTTCGGGTCACTGGAGCCACCCACGTGCCGATGCCGGATTGACACTCTTTTCTTTTCCTGTGAAAGCTGCCTGTGATACGGTGGTGCAAGGAAATTTGCACTTTAATAGGACACATTTTCATAAAGGCTCAACCTGATTTTGTCTCTATTTATGGTCCAGATATATACAGTGCTATACAGGCCATATGAAATTACAGCAAGAAGTTGTGAATGATGTAGGAAATGAAAAATTCATCACAAAGAGCTAGGAGGTAGAAGAGCTGTGCTGCACTCTACCTTTTGATATTAAACTCAGATATAGCCAGGAAAGGAAACCGGACTCGAAAGGTCTCAAGCAAAATTAACCCCCTAAGAATAACACTGGGAAAAATTAAAAGACTAATTTAAAATTTTTTTGGGTTAGCATGTCTTGAAAATGTTCATTTACTCCCATTAACAGCATCCCAACACTTCCCAGCTGAAGGCAGCACTTCTAAATGTGGCTCTGTCCCAAATCAAGACAAGCTGAAAGGGCTTCTGACAGTTCTGGCAAGTGCTAGAGTATTCACACCAGAGAAAGCTGTTTGGTTTTTTGTTGGATTTTTGGTTTAGTTTTGGTTTTTTCCCTTCAAGGAGGGCGGAGTCACTCATTTTAGGGTTGGTAAGTAGCGTATGCAGACTTTGTAAGTAGTGCACATAATGAAAAGAAGTACTCTTACTCTCTACAGGTGGCCTCTCAAGATAAAATCTGGTAAAAGGTAGGTAACGATGTTTAGCACGTCATTACTGCAGCTATTCTGACCTGGTTTACTTCTACCCCGTTGAGTAAGCGTTCTGTCCCACACTGTTTTGGGGAAGTAGCAAATGTTAGAAATTCCTATAATGCTATATGCAGTCTTCTACCTTTCCTTTGGGCACATGGATTTCGTAGTGGCTTGCAGAACCCTTAGAAATTATTTTCCTGGTGGCAAAGAATGCGTGGACTCCTCCCCAGGCAAAGTCCGCGCAGCACGTGGGGAGGTGCATGTCCCTCAGTGCTTAAAGCCAGGCATGTTCTTCAGCACCTGGCAGAATTAGATCCTTAATCATGGTCACCATCAATAGCTACTGCTTACCTGCTCTCCTTGCAAAATGTGACTTTTTAAGCATGCAGCCGTGGGACTTAGCGCTGGTCAGCAAAGCATCCATGCTGAGTGATGTTCCCTGCTCTCTGCACACACATTACTTAAAATCGCGGCTGTAGCTCCAGCCCTTTATGCATTTGCTAGTGAGCACCTGCATTGAACATGTGGGATTCTAATCTTCACATGCTAGATGGCCTCAAATAATTTCTGCGGGTTTTATGGGCAATTCTGCGGTGATCAAACTACTGTAAAGAGAGGGCTGTGTCAACCTATCATTTTTCCCCCCTTCTTTCAAACATGTAATCTAAGGTTTCCCTTGTGGGTGGCCCTTCTTTCTTTTGTGCCATTGTAATTTCTTCATAGGTGGTACCTGACAAGTCCTTTTTTACCCTTAGAGTTTTTTGTTCAGATTCCATTCACTTCAAAATATCATTACCATTGCAAACAAGGAAAATGTGTTTATCAGAAACTGCAAACTCCTTTAGGGCCTCATAGGATTAATCACGGTTATAAAGTTTTATTAAACACAATTTTTGTTTAATGACAAGCTCCACCAGTCCTTCCCATTCCAAACCAATCCTGTCCTAAGGGTGTATCTAGCACAGCAGATTGTTTTCAACAGACTCTCAAGACAATCCCTATTACTTTGTCATGCACAGAGATATTTTTCTTCCTGGATAATTTGAACTTCCTTAAAAATCACATCTGTTTCATACTTTATTTATTTGTAATTTAAATCCTTAAATTGAATCTTTCATTACTAACATCTGGGCTTGAAATGCAGCCCACTTGAAAAAATACAAATTTTATTTTATTTGTAGTTACCCCCCTTCACTCAGTAGCATTGGTACAAACATTCCCTGGCCAGAGGCAAAACAGCCGGGTATCTTAAAGCTGTGATGCCGTACCACGTGTAATATGGCTCACTTGAATGTCCCTGAAGTGACTGGCAATTTGCCCAGAATTAGACTGAATGCAAGTAATAAGCTGTAGAAATTCCACAATATTGACAATTAGATATCTCTATACAGCAGCAGCTGTGTATTGTTCTCATGGTATATTCCTCTCAAAGCACCTCCTAAAAAAAAGGGGGAAAAAAAAAACCTGGCAGAAGGTTGCAGGCAGCAGAAAGGTAATATACATTGTATGAAATATCTCAAGTTCAGATTAATAGGAATGTTTCTATTAGTACAGTTTTCTACAATAGAAGTAATGGCTAAAACCAAATGCTGAGGATTTTTCAGTTTATAATACCACATCTGTACTGCAAAATCACTATATTTTAAACATTTTTTTTTTTTTTTTTTTTTGAGAAGGATACCTACCCACTCTTTCCTTTCATCACAAAAAGGAGGAAATGGGAGTATGGGCTTGCCTTTGGATGCTGTTTGGGAAAAAGCTTCGCCAGCCCTTCCTTTTGGAAATTGTCCCCAAACCAAAAAGAAACATTAGTGTCCTACACAGTGGGGTCTCCATGAGATTTAGCAATATAGCCCGGAAGGGAAAAGCAAGGTTAGAAGAAAAGCTTTAATTTTTTTACCTGATTTGAGAAAAATTCAGATAGCTCTGAGGGATTTGCTGGAATAAATACATTTATTTCCTATTAATTCTCAATTCCCTCGCGTTTCAAAGTTTATTTGTCAGCCTTTCTACAGAAAATGTGGAAAATGAATTCATTGAACATTTACTTTATTTTACTCACAAGAAGCAGCTGCCCACAGTGAACGGATTCAAATTTTATTTTTTAAACCATACTTCTGAAGTTTGCATTATGAGCTATTCATCTTTGATATTTTGCCCAGTGGATATCAGCGGAGCTTGTTTCTGTCAGCTACTAAGCCTGTCAAACTTTGGGCTTGGTATCTGCCTTTATTGTAATAGAAATGATCATTTTTAAAATAAGCTGCAGTTTTTTTCAGAAGTACCATAAAACTGAGGGAACAATAAGATGTCAAGTTTTATATTGCAGATGCTAATTTATCAAGCTAATTACCAACAAAATGCAACTAAATTGCTGATAATCTTGAGACTGATTAATTCAGCAACAGAGATATTGATGAGTATTTAAAGGTTAGGAATAGGAGTGTTATGATGCAGGATCCCCTTCCTACTTCGGTGCTTACCACAGAAGAAGAATTATCTCGGCACAGCATAGCGTACACAACATTTTGACAGATACGTGTGCTGTATGCCAAACAAATTGCTGGAGAAAGAAAGGCCAGTTTGTGCATTTCTCTGCCTGGTGTGACCACGCTGAATATTGCTAAAATAAAGGGAAAGGTTTCACAAGGCACTGCATATTCAAGTTCCCCTGTCCTGACATCTGTCACCCCGGCTCCTGACATTTTCATTTCCTCTTCTATATTGCCTGCTGTTGTGCAACTTCCCTGCCTTTCTCCCTCTCCCCCAGGGAAAAAAAAAAAAACAACAACCCGCTCAACAAATGCAAGCACAGTAAGAGATCATGACTTATGGTCTTCTCCGGCTGCAGGGGACATGCAGGTGATGCCGGAATCCATCCGTCCTTTGGTCAGAGGTGGTGTTTCCCCCTGGGGCATCGGGGAGATGTTTCTTCTGGGCTTCGCCTGAGCTCCGCCTCCTTCCCTCTGGGCGCTGAGGCTGCTGAGTCAGTGCCGGCCGAGGTCACTTGTGATGCCTCTTTCTCCAAACTTGAGACCGGGCTGAAATGTCCTGAATTTGCATCACTTGGGCCCTTCTCCTGCCAGCAGCACAACATCGGGTCCCTTTGGTGCCGAATGTGCTCCAACAAAGGAGGTTAAAAAGCCAGTTCATTAATTGCCTCCAGCACCGAGTGAGTCCCTTTTATAACCTGTGTTATCAGCAGAAGTACAAGCATGGCGTGGTGAGCAATATGATTACGGATGAGATTTCCTGGGAGAGGAATTAGCTGGCTCTGGTGGCGATCTCTGTTGTAATGAGCACGCTGCCATCTTTATGAATACAGTTATAGACGCACTCCCACAGCCCTAAAAAATGCAGAGCTACTCTTCCTCGCTGAGCAGCACCAGCCAGGTTCTCAAAGGGTTAATATGCAGTTTACCATTGAATAACATAAAATGAGCTGTAAATAATGTAATGATATGTATTGTTAAGCTACATATACTGTACCAGGTGCAAGTACTCCCACTCCTCACTTAGATATAATCTGGGGCAGTCAACAAACACAGATGTATTTTAACAAAAAGAAAGAGAGAGGAAAAAAAGATAAAGAAAGGATGAACAAGAAAAAAATTAAAACATGTGTAAGATAATTTAACTGAGATAACAATCCAGGTAAAACCTGGCCTATTTTTCAGAGGCACTTTAACCGTGCCGTGTAAAATACAATGGCATTTTGACTTGTTTTTGGAACATGCATGAGCCAAACACGTGTGGAAACACCTTGACAGGCCTTTTGTATAACTACAAGAAAACTGATAATCCTAAATCAATTACATGGGGGAAAATATGAATCTTTGAATACTAGTAATTATAATGGTTATTTTTCACTTTTGTAGCACCTGCAAATGATGCACTGTATATATAACAATGATTCAAAAAGCCCTAATTAACTGTTTATTTTTTTCTTCTTGTTTGCTGGCTGTAACCAGTCTGCATTAATTGACAATTTGTATGTGTGTGTGTGTGTGTGTAGATATAGATGTATATTCTCCCTGCCCTGCCCCCCAAATATTTTCTATTACTTCCGACTGCCTGGAAATCACACATTATTGAATTTGCCTCTTCTAAAGCGGTTCTTAAAGCCTCATCAGAGACTTTTAGCTGAACTTTCAGTAACACTCAAGGGACAGAAAAGCGTGGTAGAATATGCTGGGCTGATCCTACCTAGTGGGGACAACTGCGGTCCCTTCTGTAGTGCGATGACATGGCTCCTGACTAATAGTGCCAGTCAGAATTCCTAACTGCTCCTACCAAATGTGAAAGAGCTGATTTTGGAAGACCTCCAGCCACAGCTTTCCACTGCTGATAGATTACTCTGGGCTATTCATGGAGCAAGATTAGCCTGACCACCATGAAGAAAACTCTTTGTTCCGTGTCATTACCTAGGACGGGTTGAACCGTGCTAAGGCAAAGCTGCATTGGTGAGCTAAATTCATACAGAAATTGGATCAGCGATTATTCTGAAATTATGCTATTATGGTCAAAGGGAGTGGGGGCGGTGGATTTGTCAGGGTTCTAGGTAGGGAATGTGAAACACAGCAAAGCTCGGCGGAGGGAGCACGGGGACAGCTTACAGTAGGCACCGTTAGGATTTTTAATGTGGGTGCGAGCACGCGGTTGCCATAAAAGCAAAGCACAGCCGAGCTTTGTATTGAAATGAAAATGCAACTGCGCCCAGGCAGCCGCCAAAGGATGCCGAGCCTTGGGTGGGCACCATGCGCTGCGGCAGCTCCAGAGGCACCGGGAGCGAACCGGCCGGCGCCTGCAAGGAGGCACAACAGTGCCACGCAACGCGAGCGCAAGATGGCTGCTGTAACCATCTGCAGGACATCAAAGTCTGCTGCCTGATGGCAAGTGGGCTGCCAAAGCTTCTAAAGGCTTTGGCGCCTGCATGTAAATCGGATGCAAACTGTCCATCTGCTGCATGGCACAAGTGACAGCTGATTCTTTTTGCAGTCCGTAAGATGAACTAGACCTAAGCCAATCCGTCCCTGTTCCTAATCACACAAGGTTTGTCCTACCAGTTTCATTAGCCAGACACACAAGATACAGTATGTGGTTTTTCATTTTGCTCGGTACGTGACACTATAAAAAACAATGCTGGGGATGGGCTGTGAAACCAAAGGGGACACACTGCTGCTACTGCAGAGAAAGCATATTGGCAATGTTCAAAGCATATTGGGGCATAACAGTAGTCTAAAAACCCCAATATGGATTAGGACAGCTGACCAGATGTCTTGACTGACATTTTTTAACACGATTCAAGGGTGTCCCTACAGTACATAAATGCAAACTATACATCTGTGTACTTTTTTTTTTTTCCACTGGAAATACCATACATGGATGCTTTGATTGTAGCTGACAGCTCCAGTGTGAGGAGAGAGCTGTACAATGCCGTGGCTCTGGCCTTCTCCTCCCAGAAGCTTGCTGGAAAAAGTTTGACTTGGGTTCCTGCGCAAACAGGCAAGAGAGAGATGTTGCCTTTGGCAGAAAGTTACCTACCTCCTTCCCTCATCAGATGGGTAGTGGGAATTTGCTGGGATGCTGTGTTGAAAGTGGGGGATGAGATGTGATATACTGTTATAATAAGGGAATGTTGTTCTTTTCTAGACTGATCTCAAATTTAGAAAGTAGGATTACTACAAAAATGTAATCACTCAGCTGCGCGATTGTTTGTGAGAGGGAGGGATCAGGAATGGTTGGGGAGGGGAGAGCGCTGGGTATATCGAGGAACAAAGAGGGCGAAAGAACAAAGAAGTTTCTCATATCTCACTTTGCAGTCTTTAGAGCAAGAGTCAAAGATGAAATATAAACCTCCTTCCCTCTCCAGCCGCCTCATCGAGTTGAACAGAAGTAGCAATGCTCAGTCTGAACCCGTGCACTGAGCCCGCACCGCCTGCCCTGTGTGTTTGTGTAAGCCCAGCCGGCTTCACTTCCCTCAGTTTACAAGAAACATTTTGTGTGCATATTCCTACTCATCTATAAACATGTGTCGGTGCTTCTTCCCCTTCTGTCTCTTGTACGTCGCTGGTACAGGATTAGGTGCTCTGCAGGTAGGAAGCCAGTTTTCATTCCTGTCTGTCCAGCAGCAGCTTGAGGCACGGCAAGCACCATTCTCAGCAACTAGAGTTTATTCCAAAATAACTATTCTTCACTCCTGGCCCAGCCTGAAAGTGCAAGGAAAACTGAAATCTTGCCTTCTTCAAACAGGGAGCTGCGTTATAAGTTAATCACAGACTTTGGTTCTGTCCCCGCTGGGCTTCGGCATGGAATTTCGTCTCCTCCATTGATGCTCCTTGTTAGCATGTCAGAGTGAGCAGATTTATAGTGTTTGCAAGGACATAACCAAACAGACCAGCTAGTTTCAGCATGTAGTCTCTGGTTTCCTGGTAAATGTAAAGCGGTGCCTAAATTTATGTTTGCTTTAATCCAATTGTTTCCTTCATAAACCTTTCCTTTTCCCAGCAGCCAGGTCCAAACTGCACAGAGGAACAAAAGATGCCCATATAAAGCAAGAGGCCCTGCAAGGCCACAGAAGAAGTTCTGCCCAGAATTCATCTGCATGTATGCTTTCTGTGGTGCTGGCTGCTTGGCTGCACACTTTATGGAAACACAACTCTTATTTAACACTTTTGATAACATAAAGCTCGTGCCTGCCAGTGATAAAGTGTACTGGCACTTAAGTTCAGCTTTTATGTACCCATTCATATTTGTAGCGTACCCTCAGAAAAGGCGTTCTCCCATGGCGTCAGCTACCTTTGTGCCTATACAGATACCGTATATTGACACCACATCTAGCTCTGGTGACTCAGACGAGTATTTGAGTCTACGAGGAAAGAGTTTCTCCGTGGAACTGCTGAATGATAAAACGCCGCTCCAGCAGATTCCAGGACTGGAGGCCCCCTGGCTTGACCTCAACTCCTTGCTGCTGCAATAGTGACACCAGAGGATCTCGCAGTGGCAGCAACCCCCCAGAGGACCCCTACTCCGTTCCCTGCCTGCAGATGTCCTCTGTATGGCACCGGGTGTCTCTCTGATGAGCAGGACATTGGTGCTGCTCATGGCTGGCATCCTCCCAGGCTGACCTCTCTCAGGGCAGAGGGGCTGCAGGCATCCCTAGCTGTGCGCAGCCTTCTGCTGCCCAGGGTGATGGCGCTGGACCATCAGGATTTTCCCGCTGTGCAGGTGGAAGCTTGGGGGGGGCGGGGGGATGTGCCAGAGCAAATGGCCTGTGTCTGCTCCATCTCATTCAGGCATCAGCCAATGGCTGCTATGTCGGTCACCTACATTAGGGGGGTGGAAAGAATGAAAAATGAGGTGTATGAGGTTTTGGGGGAGGCAGTGCAAGCCCGTGAAAAGACAGCTGTCTACATTCCTGTGAATGGCGATCAAGAGAAGACTCTATTCTTGAACACAGAAAGTTGCTCTTGGCCTGTGTGGTGGTAAGCACCTACGTACCTAAAAATTAAATACTTGCTAGCACTGGCAAGCTACTGACAAGTTGCTAACATGACTTTTGTGTTTGTATTGGTAATTATAAAACTGGTGATACAAACTAGAAAGTGCTAATAGCATACATTGAACTGTGGAGGTACACTATAATTTCTTTCTCTTTCCCACAGTGGCCTTCCTCTTTGCCGACTGATGGAAAATCACAGACGTGAAAATGTCCTGGATGGAACTGATGGGAATTTTCCTTCTTTTTGGTCCTGTGTATGTACTGTGGCTTTTGGAGAGTGCCTGAGATTGCAAGGATTTTACTGCTGTGATTGTAGGTCCTACTGTAAATCTGCACTACACAGATACATGTATAAATTGCTAACATGCTGTTGCATCAATAGATCAGCTTACAGTCCCTTTTAGATTCTCTTTGTCTTGCTATTTTCATTCTATTCAGAACTGAGCATCAAGATGGATATTTAAAATACAGCTTTCAATTTACTGATCTACAAATATACCTCTGACCTCCGCACATAGGCTATTAAATCCCACTGATTTGTCTTCCTGGACTTTTCTTATTATTATTTCCAGGAGAAAGCCTATTCCTGCAAACTGGATGGGGATTTTGAGCCAAACAAAATCTCTGACCTGGGAATGCGCCTGTCACCGATGGTTATTGGAATACCCACTTGTTCGCACTAGACTTCTAGCTCGGCAGCCCTGCGAAAGTAAAACACATCTCAACACTCACTTTAAAGCAATTCTGAGAGCTTCTGAAAAGTACTGTTCCCCACATCCCTGAAAATAAGAATTTACACTACATCTCAACATCACATTCAGAAACATAAATAACCTATTTGCCAAGGATGCTCCATTTGTTCCCCACACCAGAAGCCTTACGCAGAGCATGAAGGGAAAAGTAACCCGCTTACCTCTACCAATGAATAATGTAAACTGGGGGTGCTGAATAAGCATGTGGTACCACCACACTGTGACCCAAGGGCCAGGGGGCCTTCATGGGATGACGAGGGGCAGAAGTGCGTACTGGTGGTTGACTGCATTCCTCACTGCAGACTTCCTTGAACCCATGCCAACCACGCTTCAGCAAGAGGGGCCACTTAGCGTTTTTCTCCCTTTTATTGCAATGAGGCTTAATGCACAAATGGGGGAAAAGGCTCATAACAATGTAAAGGCAGCATTTTCCCTTTTCTTTGATCTCAGTTCAGATCTATTCTCTCATTCTTTTTGCTGCCAAATGAAAGAACTTCGATGTTTTATACTCTGCCGTGACAGAGAAGACACTTTCTGCTTTTCACAGTCCAGGACTTATGAGTGGTGCAATAAATACATAGGGGTAAGGTCAAGTACTTGGGGGTAATAAATATGCATTGAGACGTATATATTTGTTAAACCCTGAGAATTACGCGATATCTTAAACAAAACCATCGCCTGTCTGTCCCTCCATCCGTCTGTCCATCCATTGTCAAGGTTATTTAAGGTCTTTAAAATCTGCAGAATATCTCTCTGCCATGTAAACTAAAGGCCAAATCCGATTGTCTTCACTCCTCTATGGTACCTTCGCAACCCAGCAGAGATGCAGCGCAGTCTGCATGCTGGCCCTCAGCTAGAACACATTATTGCTCAGACTGTGGAAAGGCTGATTTGGATCCGTTCTTTGCACTGCGGCAGTCCTGTGTGATCCTTGCCTGGCATGAGCTTCTCAGCTCATACCAGCTCCTTTTGGGCTAGTTTTCATGCAGTGTTAACATAGCACGAGTTTTTTTTTTTGTTGGTTTTTTTCTCTTGTGGAAACGAAGTGGCTCCTGACAAGATCAGGAAAAACATTTGGGACACCGCTCATTGACATTTTACCTGAGGAAAAAGATGATTATGGCAAACTCAAAGTAAATCACACAGCAAAGGGAATGTCCTCATTTTAGACTGCAGAGCAGAGAGCCCATGTACGGCAATTGCTAAGGTAATGGTTGCTGCCGCTCAACTGTTTCCTCGAAATGCAGTCACTCTGCCTTTTTATTTTTGGGCACTTTTGCATGCATAATGATATCCATCCATTTAAAGGCAAATGTTCTCTTAGTTTTAATGGGCTTCTGTTCATGGAATACTGACAGATACTGCCCATACTTTGATTTTTTTTTTTTTTTTTTTGCTTTCTTTGTAATTCGAGCTAACTATTGACTTGAGTGGACTCCGCTGGAGACACAGGGTACCTGTGCTCTCCAAACAGCTGCTCAGCATTCTTCCAGAACAGGGTTGCTCTGTGTGCATTGTGCAAAAATATACATTATTTTGGTGTAGGTGTTTTTACAGTGGATTTATCACATAATTAAGGAATGGAAGAAACTTTGCTGCTCTGTTAATTTGCATCCCTGTAATATTAGATTATTCTGCAGAGTGCATTTTCTAGATCCAGGGACAGTCCAATTTTAAATGTTGCAAATGATGGGGTTTGCACAGTTTCTTACAGGCAAATTCATAGCCTGTACAGCCTCAGTCACCTTTCAAATATTTACATGTCCTCTTCTTTGTCACTTATTTTTTATTTAAGTAGGCATGATACATATGTGCTTTTCTTTTTTAACTTTCATTTACAATCTATTGTTTCCCTGCCTAAGAACATATACAGGCCTTTCCAAATCTCCCTCCTATTTGCCACTATCCTTTCCTATTTACTCCTCCCATCAAATTAGATGGTTTGTAGTTTTAAAATACTCTTTCTTCTCTTCTACTATCAAACTCAGCTCAATCAAGCACTGTCTAACCTGTTGTCTCTGCACCCAGTGTTATGTTCAACACATTCCTGGGGACAATACTTATTTTTTAATGCTTGATGCGAAGGCTGAGAAGGCATATCTGTAATTTTGAAAGGGCTGAGTCCTTTCCAACTATCCATTTTACTTGCACAGCAATGTATGTGGGGAAACAGTGCGTCACAGGAAAAGCGCATTTCTGAGAAAGAAAGTTTCAAGTAATTATTAGCCAGATTTAGTAACTTTCTTTTCCTTTTTCTCAATTAAAACATGAGACATTGCTTTTCTCTTCACTCACTATGAATATCTCCGCTCCCTGTACCTCCCAATTAAACATCATGTGTGAATTTACCTCCTTTTTCAGATCATTAATAAAGTTTACTGAGTTAGATTCCAAACAGGCTTTTAGAGTATATGATAATTGTAATACTTTATGTTATGGTGCATCTTCAAAGCTGGATTTAATGACTCGCAGAGCCTACCTGTAAAATTGTGTCTGGAATGAGTTGAAAGGGGAATCATATATTTTTAAAACAAAAATATTTTTTGCAGGAGCTCTGAGTAAAAAAGAGGCAATATTTCTTAAATCTAGCTATCTCCCAGCTTTGCTTTTTTGCATTAATTTTTTATTTAAAAGTTTTTCATTCCACTTGGCTTGCGAACCTTGTAATAAAGTGCTTCTAGGATCAAAGGAAGCTATTTTTATAGTATTACCTCATTTTCTTTTATTAAAATAGAGAACAGCTTTAAGTTACACACATATTTGGTCAAAATTACAGGAGCCCTAACCATACTTTCAGTACTTTTCCTAAGGCACAAAGGATGGTCTAAGCTTTGGGTGACAGTTGTCTAGGGGGGCACAGGACCTCATCTGGAACAAAACAATGCTGTTCTTTTGTCTAGTGTCAGAAACCCTCCATGGCATTTTCAGAAATCCGATCTCTTAGGCAGTAGCAATATTTTCATATGAGGTAATTCCAAAATAAGGGCCTTGCTGTTCATTTTATTCGTTGCAGTGGAGTTTAGGGTGCTCAGGAAATGAAGGCCAGGGCCCTAGGTAATAGTCTATTCAGGTCAGGAAGGCTAATTAATATGCAGACACGAGCTACGTTTCCAGTGTTGTGTTAGAAGACTTGGTTTATTTGGTCAATGACAAGTGCAAGCTGATGGAAAAGATACAGCCTTCAGAATGGCAATATTTACTTGCATCTACTCATGTTAGAGGGTGGAGACTGTGTCCTGTATACATCTTAGTAAAATGCAAATTTTTTTGTGAGCACTACAGCTGAAAGAGAATGAATCCATATTATGTACTGGTCTAAACAAAGATGAAGAGAGAGAAGATTTGAAATTTATTCCATCATTCCTTTACAGATTTCCCATTAGACTTTGAATAAGGCATGTAACCCTCACAAGCCATGCTCTTCTGTAAAAGGTTCGTCACAGCAACCCCTATTTCAGATATGTGTGTGTTTAAAAGGCACCGGGGAATTCAATGAGAAAGAACTATAGCAACATATATCTTAGAGGCTTCCCCTCTTTTATTCCTTTTGGAAACAAAAAAATAAAAGTCACGCAAGCCTTACAGGGCTCAAAAGACAATTCCAGGTACAATGTACCACAATATCTACATCTTAGATAATATAATAATGTGCTGGCAGGGGTCTTCATGATTAAAATAGTTCTTGATCATGACAGTTGCCTGGCTACAAGGTCATTCAGGCATTCACAGACTGTATTTGCCTACTATTTGTGTTGTTTACATGCAAGCGTGCACCCATGTGCCACTGCAGGTCAAGGCTGGAAGCACGGGTGAGTGGAAACACTCCAGCCTGAACATTGCACCAAGCACATCATCTCAGATTAGACTCGTGCTCTCTTTGAGCCTTTGGGTTGGGCACAAATAAGTTTAGTATATTGGAGCCCAATTTATCAGGAGATCTCCCAACCTTGGCTCTTCCTGAGCACAATGAATAATTTCAACCTTAGTTATAGCCTGACTAGTAGTCAGTGATTTCAGTGTGCAACACGTGGGTCGTGGGTTTGGTGTCGTTACGTCTGACCTCTGATCTATGCTTCTATTAACATCACAAAGCTCATAACTGCTGAGCACAATAACAGTTGTGTACCCTGCTATTTAAGTGAATACTAGGTGCAGATTTGGCCCTAAGTTTTTCTGCCAGATACTGCAAAATTACAAAAGGAACTGGGAAAACACTTCTGATGCATGAACGGAAAATCCACCTTAATTGTAGAGTTAAATCTACCAAAAGCTGCACTGATTGCAGGGTAATACCGTAAGATGTATCAGTGTCTGTAACAATCTATTTCAGGAAGCCACATCACTGCAAACCATTTGTATGTTAGACTCATAAAGCTACTTGCGGATTTAAAAGATGTTATTCTCATTAATCATATATAAGTAACGTGAGTCAAGACATTGCTTGTCACTTTAGTAGAAGGGAACTCAGTGGCTGATCTCAGTGATGGTGTCTTCAGAGTGTGCACAAGAGGGTACTTGGTACTTAGTGAAATGCAAACCACATCCGTCAGTTCTGACCAATCCAGACACTATTGTTTTACAGGTAGCCTTACATTTGAAAAATAAAATTAAAGCCTAATAGCTAAAGGTACCAAACATTTTACTTTATCTTATTATTCACTGGTTCTAAAATACGGCAACAGAGAAACAATCTGGGATAATACAACCAACAGGCTGCCCGAGGGCTTCCGAGCATCAGTGGAAACACTTCTATTGACCTCACTAGTGCTTGAATTGGTCACCAAATTATTTTCACTTTAGCAGTTCAAAACCTCAAGCTGTACCACATGTTTCACCAGGAACAAAAAAAATTGTACTCTGTGGATATGACGATTAGTATTTCCTTAGAAAACTAATAAATAGTACATACATATTGTGTCGTTCATTTAAAATTCTTATAGGATTAAATGTTGATTCTTCATCTAATTTGTATACTTTTTGCTTTTTGTCATCTAGAGGTAGTAACAGGACAATAAATATATCTCAATTCAGTGCATGTATAAAACAGATTGTTATAAAAATGTCTTTAATTCAGGTTTATTTACACAATTTTACTATGTAGAAGTCATTTATAGTTATATACATTTTAGAATTAGGACTACTGTATCCTTCTAAGGCAAAGCATTTTTTTTCTCTTGTTTGAACAGACTATTTTCCTGCCCTTCTTTAACATTTCAGAAAATAAGTTGATTAAGAATGTTCTGTATTGATGGAGACTTTCTGTTTTGCTCTTAAAATTTAGCTTTTAAAGTACATTTTCCTTTACAAGCTTTTGATATATTTGTGGCTGAGTTTCTGTTACTCAATACAAATATTGTCTGGCCAATGGATAGACATATATTTATTTACAATAAAAACTGACGTATTAATTATTTCATTCAGTAGACAAGTATCACCATAAAGGCTGGGATTATACAACATAGCAGGCATCACAGCAAAAATCATAAATACTGTAGTTCTGTTTAGCTTGACAATGGCAGGTAATAGACTATCATTTCTGTTCCCTTAGCTACTGTATCCTTTTCTATCCATCATTCTTTATTGTTTTTATCACACTTATTTCAGCATTTCTATATCAGCAGCATTTAGTGACATTGCGAAAACATGGTTCAGAAAGGCTGAACTTTTAATTGTGATGAGAAATAAGTTAGCTTAATTATTCTGTATAAGTAGAAAAGATGTGGTTTGTTCTTCTTCCTAAGTCCTTCCTTCCTAATCGCAATTCAACACCCTTTTTAAGCATTGCTATGTATGAACTTCATGCTGCTAGACAAATAAATTCTTTGGAAAAATGCACATTTTTATTTGGAAATAATGCCATCTCTTTGTTAGATTTGCAGCAATCCTATTTTGCCTCTACTGTTTTTAAGTCGAAAATGAAAAATTATATAGAAGATGTTTGTGCATCATATTGTGCTGAATGGTATGTAGGTCAGCATGCTGCACCATAGCAGATAAGGCACAGTGAACAAGTGTTCTATGTACTTACAAGCAAATATCAGTCATAATAGAAGTAGACAGATCTACAAGAGCGTTTTGGCTTAGGAAATGTTTCTTGTCATTAGCATTTAAAAAAAGCTATGAGATTCAGGCCTATCAGCACCGATTCACAGCAAAGCCTGGCTTGCACAGGTTGTTATCTGTTCAGTACAGAGGTGCAGCTGGTTAGCAAATGGATTTGCAGATTTTTATTTTTTTTTTAGCAGGGATGAGTAAAAAGGCAAAGAATCAGGTACTTACAACCCATTCAGAATGTAACAATTTTGTTTGTGTTATAAACCAAACCTTCTGTTTTTTGCAAACTGCATTATTTTTAGAAACAGAACCAAGAAAAAACGGCTGATTTAAAAAAAAATCTTTATTCATATTCCAGTTTCCCTAAGGGCTCCAATATCCATGAAGTAATACCAGCAAAGGGAGCAATGAAGACTGCAGACTTCCATGATTCAGTTTACGATGCTGCTTTATTGTGTTAGCAGTCAAGTCAAAAGGCAATATCTAATATTTTTAATTTTTTATTTCTTCCTCTATGTGTTCTTAGAAATGTGAAGGGGAAGATATATGACCGATTCCCTAATGCTATGGCTGAAGGTTAGGGTAATTTTTATTTCATGTGGAAGCAGAATCATTCCTCATGGAGATAATAATCAGGGCTGATACTGAAAGTAGCTCAGTCGTACCTGAATTGTAGGGTGCTGTTCTGCACAGCTATTTGCAAAGTGGTAGGGATGGGTTTCCTTTTTAAGGAAGGATGCTGTGCATGAGCTAATGGGACTGATTATCAGGCACATGAATGCTCTTCTTCCCGTATGGCAGAGAAAAAGGCTGTTAGTGAATGGAAATGGTCCTCTGAGAAAGCTTTCCTGGCTGAGATGGGTCTGGTGAAAGGGCTGTGTGGGTGGGTGTCCTCCTGCCAGCCCTGCATGTGGAGGGAGTCATCAGCACATAGTGCCCCAGCGAGGACCATAGCTTCTGCTTGAGCTTCTGCCTGAGCTTGAGAGGACCACGGCATGATTGCTGACCTGCCTTCAGCACTTGTTAAATGAAAACCAGCTCCATAGTGCATGAACTTAAGGAAAATGGCTGTACTTAGACAAAATGTGGGATTGCAGACAGCATCTTTTCATCATGGATCTTAACTGAAGCTGCTGGACTTACTTGGAAACAGATTTCAGACGAAGCTCATGCTTCATATTAACAGCATCAGTACTCACTGAAAGAAGGATGGGAATGGTAGCATACCTGAAAATAGGAGGGTTGGAACAGTCTTTCAGGCCATGTGCGTGTAACCTCTACCAGGTACCTGCAGCTGAAACATGACAGCTTGCCACATGGAGCCTGTCAGCAAAGGCAGCAACAAACCAACCAACCAACCAACCAACCAAGAGAGATGGCAACACGAGAGCTCAAACATCCCTAAGAGTAAAGACAAACAGGGCAGGCAAGGCCTCAACATATTTGTATCGAGTGATCAAATTGCTCCAAACTCTAGAGCAGTGTCAAAAGCCTTTCTCCTATGTACGAACCAAACTTTAATATTTTATGAATTCCAGTTTTGGATGGTGTCCAAACAGGAAGGTACGAGAAATGTGTATATTGCCAAGTCCCTCCAAGCAGAGAACCAAAGCTTAGAATGAAAGGGATAAATACTGCTGAACAAGTATGAGCGAAAGGATGTGATTGAATAGGTAAGGGCTATACAAGTGCTGAAACTATGAGGTGAAACATACAGTAAATATTTATACTGCTGACTTGGAAACAGGAAAGAAAAGATATTTATGGCTGGACAAGTGAGAACAGAATGGAATCATAAGTAAAGTGCGGTGGAAAGTACTGCAGCTAAATATTTAGGTTTTGATTTTGCACAGAGAAGTCTAAAACTAGACAAATAAATGCATCAGGTGAATATAATTCAGGATGTAGTATGTTCTGCTTTTTTAGGATACTGCTGCCTTATTCAATGTTTTTTAGATGTGAATCCAGTGGCTCACTAAGTGAGAACCTCCTGACAATATTTTCAGGTAAGAGCGGAAACAAGAGAAGAGCCTTTCCAAATTAAGTTACTTACGTGTACTAGTGTCTGTAGTTTTCTAGTCTTCTGTAAAATTAGCTCAAATTTGCCAAGTCAAAATTATTTTCTGCATTTCCTGGTCTAAATTCAGCTCACCGACTTTAATGGACATTCTGTGGGTGTAACAGAGAGCAACATTTGGCTCAGGAGCTACAAAGAGAAACATCTCCAACATGATTTTCTTACCTTAGCATCTTACACAGAGTATCTTACCGTTGACTATAGTAGCAAGTTTCTGCTAGGGCATACTTTGCTGTTGGCTGGTGTAGCAAAGAATGTGTAAAAAGATGAGAGACATTTATAAGCTATAGCATTGTTAAGATTCTTATGCTTGTTCATGGAAGATGAGCGAAATCCCTTGGCTTTTACATGTGTTCAGTAACAATAAATGATCTGGTGGACAGAAGGAGGTAAGAGAATTATGTGCAGATTTTTTTTTAGATGAGTATCCTATAATATAACCATTGTTAATACATAACCATATGGGAATCTAAGCTGTGAATTAAAATTTACTTTGTTATTGGTTTAACATGAATTTTTCAAGAAAGTATTACTCTCTCTATAGATTTTGCAAAGTATTAATTCAATGTTTGCTTTAACAAAGTTTATCTACTGATGGAAAGTAGCTTCCCTTACCCTAAACAAACCAAAGTGGGAAGCTATGGTTTTCCCAGACTGGCTTACAAAGTTCGCGTATCAAAAATAAAGGCAGCAAAGATACTGAACCAGCTCAATAAAGGTGTAAAGATGTAGTGCAGATGACCTGGACATAAATGTGAACTTCAGAGATTTTCAAAATGAGCCCTTCTCCATAAAGATAACGTGTAATTTTCATTTGCCACCACCTTTTCCCTTGCCATCATCTATCTAAGCAAGTGACAGTACTTAACAGCCTGGGAGGCGGGCTGGACTTTGCATACAGAAACCCAGGGTCTCACACACGTAGAGGGAACCTTGCTTCAATAGCAATGTATTTATATCAATTAATCAAATTAGTAAAAGCAATTCTGCACCAAAACACAATTTCAAGTGATGTAATAAGAAACATAACCCACTTCAGGACCAATTTATAGATCTAATAATATCTTTTTTTATAGTAATAGAGATAGATTTGATTGTACATATAAATTTATAACTAGTATAACATTTCGATGAAAAATCAAGACAACCACCCTAGAAATCAGTGGGAAAATTCCCATTCACTACAATGGGGTGGATTTTACCTAGTGAAACTGCCACTTAAGACAAAATTATTACGTGTACTTAATGTGCCAAATTCTATGTGGTTCTTTGTCTCTCCCATCGTAAGTCTGACATTTTCAGATTGTTGTGGAAAAATGTGTCTGAGGCACACTAGAAGATGGCTTTGTTGTAAGAACTTGCATTAATCACAAGGTTCATGCTTATAACATCTATTACCTTAGTAAGAGACATGACCCAAAATCATTTCTAAGCTCAGTGCGAATTAATGAAATGTCACTTCGCTCACACTGTAAAACTGGTCCCACCCCAGGGAAATAGATGGGAACAACAGCTGAAGGCTCAGGGTGTATTTGCTGAGAACTGACCATGTAGGCAGTGTTGCGTGAATCGTGGGCAGCAGCAGCGCCTGGCCCAGACAGCCACGTGTGGTTAGCCCTTGGGTCTGCCCGCTCTTGAAGGCTTCCTGGCAGTTGTCGCTCTAGCAATGGCACAATGAGGGAACGTCACCTGCAAGGGACAAATATTCTCAAGATACATTGATTGCTCCAACAGCTGCTACCCACAAAGCAGAGCTGCAGGTCTGCTGGGGTAGAGTGAGGTGGGTGCAGAAGCAATGCAGGTAGCGGCAGCCTTGCTGGGAAAATGGAGGGCTGAAGAGTTCACCATGCTTCTGCCTCTTAGCACCTAGCACCTCAGTTTCACTGCAGTCAAATCCAAAATATTCTCCGTATCCCAAGGAGTACAAGGCTGCGTGCTAGCTCTTTAAAAGAGCAGCCATCCTAGCTGCTGAGATAGGTGCTTTTATTATCAACATGGGTAAGTTTGTTAAATAGTGGCGTAATGAAGAGACATTGAGGGACATGATTTTGGTATTGGGCGTGAGGAAGTTTTGGATATTCAAAGCTCTTTTGTGTGCCAATAATGATGTAAAGCATTTCCTCTGACCTGCCCCACTTTTCCCATTTATGCACGTAATGAATGAGGAAACGTTGTGGGCCACGTTTGCAGCAGCACTGTATCTGGCTGTTCGTGTTTGGAAAACAGGGTTAAGAACATCAGCTGTTGTAAAATGGCGTTGCGCCACTGTAATAAACTGAGTTATAGCAATTTACACCAGCTGAGGACCTGGACCTAGATTTTTAGGAACATTTGATTAAACAATATTAGAGCAAAACTCTGTCTTAGGCAGTTCCACATTTTACCTGCGATGGTGACCTGTACCTGATGTATCAGAGGGAGAAAAGTAAAATAAACCAACATAAGCAGGAGACAATGTCTGATGAATCTCATGCAATTGGTTTCCAAAACTAGAAAAGTCAAGCCCATACATGTAAATAGAAATCAACTGATTTTTTCTTTTCAGAAGCAGATCAGCAAAACTTGATCTTGCTTGCAGCAGCACTGCTGATATCTGATACAGATGACAGCAGGATCGGGTCTTTACTCATCACAGAGCTAAATTCAGCCTTACAGCAAGTGGAAGAAGAGGTGAGAGCTGATAAGGAAATACATCTAATAATCTCATTATAGGTTTTACATTAATTCACTGTAGCTGCTCTGAAGTATGGTACTAAAAACTGGTAAATCAAATTCTTCTACTAAGGGCTGGTGGAGGGCACCCGCTTCTTCCTGTGTTATATAAAAGGCATGGAAGGAAAAATAAATAAGGAAACAAGAACACCTATAAAAAGGTGAGCAATGAAAAATGACTGTGTTCAGGGACAGAAAACAAATGCCAACCAGCTCGTATCTTGTACAGATAAAGAATGTTGTACATGTTGTCAGTAAGCCAGCATATACAGGACATATTTTTAAACATTATGGGTCAAATTTGTAAAATCCTTCATACCTTCTTTTTACTCAGAATATATTGTGACTTACCTAAAGTCAGTCAGAGGTAGGATTTTCAGGATATGTCCAAGTTTGAATAATTCTATTTCCATTCAAAGCCGGGATTCATATTCTTTACTCTTCTCTGAGAGATATTAGTTGAGTTCACAGCATTGGCACAATGGGAAAAGAGCCCAATTTTGAACAATTAAGAACACTGAAAACATGACATGCAATTGCTTGATGGTTACGTTATAGTTATTTGCACCTGTAAAACTGCAGGTACAATTAATGAAAAATGGCTAGGACATCCCCAGAAAATAAGATGTGTTGCTGTGATTTGATAGAGTGCCTCATATGTCTGAAAATGAGGAGTAGGTAAGAGGATGGGCTGAGAGCAAGAGAAGAGCTTGAAGGTGGCAAAGAGAAAATGTGATTAAGCAGCCTAATGAATGTCTGGGGAGGGAGGTGGAGTAGATACCCTTAGTAGGTGTGATTTATAGGTGAAGATGTATCTTCCAGAAGCTCCCACGAGAAAGGCTGATTCGTATCCTGGTAGCATGACTTGAAAAAGAAGGGGTTTGGCCATTTGTTACCTTGCCTTCATTGGCATTTTATTCTGCCTAACATTTTAGTCACACCAAAACCCTCCTCATCATAACCCCTGGATGCAATCTTTCTTTCTGTTTCACCATTAGATCCCATCCCAGTCGCACCAAAGCAACATAGCAGTATTTAGAATATGATTCTCTATTGCCGTTAAGGTCTCACAAATAACCACTTTTGGTCCATAATCAGTGTCTGGAGGTGTCCCCATAACTGAGTGGGGCTCCTATCTTAAAAGACATTCCAGAAATGAAAAGCAGCCTTCACTGGATAGTTGGCTCAGCCAGCCCTTTTTCAAGCTTCTTGCTCATCCCAATTCCTTTTGGCTGTTTGCTCGCATACAAACAATAGAACTCACTATCCTGATGTGACACAAAGGCTTCCCAAAGTAAAGCACTTATTCAGGCATTTTCAGGAAATAGCAACATCTGAATTAAACAACTCTGCTGGATTGCAAATGTAGGAAAGCACATATACATGTGTACAAATACACACTTTTAGAAATGCTCATTTGGCAAATTAATAACCTAAAGACTCCCAAAACAAAATAAACATGCAAGTAGTGATTTATATAAAAAACATTTCCTTCTGATTAAAGTGTCATTTTGGTGTAAACAGGGCAGAACAGGGATTTTAAAGAGATGAAGGTGAACCCCTTACAGTGCCATGCTGCTCCTCAGCATGCAGTGACACAGGGGTTCATGCAGCTACTTTTTGGAGTAATTGCTCACATTGTAAAACAGAGGCTTACAAGCTGGGTCTTTGTAATTTGGTTATGAAATTAACTGATTTGTGCACGTATTCCTGTAGATTCAAATATTTTATCAGTATGGAGTGCAAGGCATGCAGGCCATTCCTGTGCCACAGCTGTCTGAAGTACGTACGTGAGGCAAACAAAATGAAGTAAAAAAGAAATTTGCACACAAAAAAAATTCTAGAAAAGGAAGGAAAACTGTCCTTGATGTTAGAGCTTCTCTTGCTTTATGCAGGAATTCTGTTGTTACTTTTGAAAATGTAAAAGCGGTTCCAAAGCACATTGGCACGTGCATGAAACTGCAATACTCACTTGGCACTGCTTGCTCCCAATGCTGGCAGTGTGGCACATAGACCTCTTTAGCCTCTTCCTCTGTTGTTTTCTGCACAAGAGCCAACCATTGTGGCTACTCATGAGGCAAGGCTGGCAGCTGAAGAACCCAGATGCCAAGCTCTGGATTGTATGTCTGTTCGGTTTGTGGCTGGTCTCTTCCCTGGCATCTGCCCTGGCATTGCAGCAGGCTGTGTAACCGTCTGTGGAGTTGGGTTCAGGATTAGTCTTCTGCTGGATAGCATGCTCTTCTGGTCACTGTTTGCCTTTCGAATTACCCTTGATTATGAGGAATGTGTTTCTCCCATGCAGACTCCACCCAAGACGTGTGTGCTTGTGTCGTGCTGTCTGATGGCTGAAAAGGGGTGCTCCCCTTCATCGGCACAGGATGTTTTCTGCTTTAGGTCAGAGTGCAGTTAATTTGAGACGCATAAACTCAACCATCTCCTCTCAGCCAGGAAAATTTTCAAGTTGAATGCGATAACACACTTGTATGTCTTTTATGAGGATGAGCCCCCCAGGCTCCAGTGAAGGCCTGAAGACTGCCATCTCTGGTTTGTATTAGCCCACATGTCCACAAAGTCCTGTTTGGGCTCTGGCTGATTTTTAATCCACTGTAAGCGTCACAGCTGAGCAGTATGAGGTGGTTGTTTCTCCTTTGGGGTATCTAGCTTTGACATCCAGGAAATTTAGCTGATGATTTAAGCAGGGAAACTTCCAGGACAATAGAAACCCTGCTAGTGCATGCCTGAAGGGGTAAACTGTCTTTTCTTGTAGTTTGTTAATGTGAAGTTGTTATATCTCTTGACAACAATCCTTAATTTTTAATGTATGTTCTCCTGCCTTTCTTCTCTTGGACTTGAAGAATACCAGCTGACCAGAACCTATCTGCCTCTGGATCAAATTCCTTTGTTCCTGCCTCTGGCTACTACTGGGGGGAGCAAGGGAAGGGTTTCCTATGCTGCGATCAGGGTCTCACCACGCTGACATGACACTCACCTGAAGCCTGATTTTCAAAGAGCGTTTCTTTTCTCTAGAGTACCCTCTGCCTTACCTATGGATTGGTATAGCTCCAGGTCCCTCCACGCACGTGTGCGCATATTCGGAAAGGCAGGAAAAGCTAGCTAGAAGACCTTGACGTGAAACCTGTTTTGAACCTTCTGGTATTATGAAAGTGTGCTTATAGATATTGTATCAGAATTTTTCTATAAGAAAGTTTTTGCAGTGAGAAAATAGAGAAATGGATGGTTTAGCAGTTCATTTACTGGTAAGCAAATCTGTACCAGGTAGAAGAGGGACATGCCTAATACAACAGTTGTGGACGCTAGGCCGGTGCGAGGGTAATGGACAACACAAGGGCTCATATACTTTTTTTAGACAGTATCGCTTACTGAGACTTCTGGGAAGGGAATACTGGGACAGAGGAACCATTGGCTTGGCTCAGTGGGGCATTTCTTATCTTATGCCACTGAACACCAGCATGGTGTAATGGTAGCTGGGAATGGAGATGGTACTACATTGCCTGAGTTTCTCCGTTTCCCTTGTGTACTAGCTAATACTTCAAGTGTCTCGTACCCCCTCATATTTCATTTAGTTAGAAGCACAGAAGTGCAGGAGGGATGCAACACGCTGCAGCTGTGTGACTGATGCCCCGGGGGCACAGCCGGCAACACGGCCTCACCGCATCAGGAGAGATTGTCACACCATCTATCAAAGCCTGCCACGAGCATTGTGTCGGTTACCCAGCAGTTCCATCACATCCAGAACTACTACATATTCAGTCCATCTCCAGTTTTTCTGCTACAAGTTACTTTCAAAAACATTTCTGTTTGGAGCTGGAACACTCTGAGAAACGCCAGTGTCCATGTTATTCTTTCTGACCAGAGGCGAAGGAAAAGTGGCTTTTCAACAATTCATCAAATTCCATTTGGCCCAGGCAACTTTACTGTGGTGTTGTGCCAAGCTACAATGCCAGCTTTCAGTAAGATGTCAGAAGATAATTTAAACAGAATTTGTAAACTCAGAATACTGTGGAACAATGCCTTTCCTAATCTTCTAAGAATTAAGGCCTTCTATAAACCTTAGCATGTCTCATAAGTCATTCCCAGTGAACAAGAAGCCCATTAATTTATTTTCTAGTTAGTACCAAATTTAATATTATTAAAACCAGTTCTGTTTGTATATAGGATACATTTTTACTGTCATGAGGAAACAGAAAAATATCAGCCTCCCAAAATTATAAATTTTGTAAAGGAATGAAGCTGGGTTAATTAGCATTGATAATATACAGCTGTGGGTGGGCTTCAGGGGCGGCGGGTTGGTCAATTTAGATAAGGTGCAGCTGTGGCTGGTTCTTTTAAGTGGTTGAGAGCTAACAAAGAGAGAGCAGCTGAGGAAGAAGTAAGAGGAGAGAGAACACTTGCCGTGGATGAGGTGAGACTGGGAGAAGGCAGCAGAGGGACTGGCATGAAGAGTGTGCTGGTATGAGATGGTAGAAGAACTTGTTGCAGCTTGACAGTCTGGAGAGTGCTGCGACAAATTTGCTTTAATAAGCTTCATCACAAGAACCTATTGGTAATTTCTAACCTGTAATTTTCTTTCAGTTGAAATATACAGTAACTAAAAATATTTTTTTGGGGGAAAAAAAGTTAATTTTGTATATCTAGTTTGGATTCTACTTTTACATTTGACAGCAAGTATGAACTCTGGCAACAGTATGGACAGGTAAGTGGGCAGAAGCTTTTCCCACTTAGAAATTCACACTGCAAAACCCCCTATAAGCTACTGAGGCATGAGCCTCTTGTGTAGCCTGGACTTTCATTCAAAGCTTCTAACCTAGTGACGGCCTTTAAATCTATCAAGGTGTTTCATGTCTGTAACCTGTGCAAATAACAGGAATCGGAGAACATAAGCAGTTATGCTGGCTGTGTTGGTTGTGGGTCACTGATGTTCACATTAAAGAAGATTGTAACTGGTTGGCTGGAAGTGCTTTCCCACCCCAAAAACAGGGTGATGCTGCGGCATGGTTTCAGGATGCTCTGTGAAGTGCTCAGCACTGTGGTTAAGGAGAGAATCAAGACATGTCTGTCATTCTACCCAAAATATGCACTAGACTTATTTTATAGCCCTTTCATTCTCTGATATAAATCACCAGAGATGCTCATTACATTTTACATCAATAAATCTTTTCTCAAAGACAGAAAAGATGTATTGGTCATCAAATCGGCATTTATTTTGAAAATCCAACCTAGGGAACAAAACATGCAAACATTACTACTTGAAATTATATTTGGTCAACAAATGACAGATGTATGTTAGTGTTACATTTACCTGCTTTCTTTAACCACGTCATTTTCTAGAACACATAATTTTGTCTCTCAACCCTAAAGGGTTTATTCAATAGTGGTTGGACCATGTTGGTAGTATGTAGTTAACTTTTTTTTTTGCTACAAACGCCTTTAAGAATAAGTTGGCAGTAAAAAAAAATATCAAAAACCTCATTAAAAAGAGCAGCTAAGTTTTGGCACAAACAAATCTCAGTGTGGGAATTAATTCTTTTTCACCAAATGAAAAAATATCAGTTTGTTTGTTTTAAAATTGTATTAGTGCAGCAAAAAAACCCCTATACCTCCTCCCCCAAAATATAGCTGATCTGCTGGTTTTGATGCTCTTTTTTAGTGCTTGTAGAACTCCTATACAGCTTCTATTTAAGATTAAATTTGGCAAGTGATTAGACCATAATATGTCTAAATGCTTTGTGTATTTTTGGAAGAAAAAAAAAGGAAAAAAAAAACCTGAGATAATAAAGCTCCAAGAGTTGCTGCTGCATGTGCAAGTACTTTTCAAAGAAGTTCCGTAAGATTTTTAATTAGGTGGCTAAGACTATACATGGTAGACTGGAACTGTTTAGTCTGTGGGGTAAATAATGTGCATTTTAAAAACACTTATAAATACATATTCCCCCACTTGACAGTGCTATTCCAGTCCACTGAGTAAATAATGCATATTTTTTAAAATTCATAAATACACATAATATGTAAAAAAGCTGCCCAGACGCTGTATGTGTGGGACCTAGAAACTTGGATGGTGCTGAAACAGACACAGTCCCCAAGGGTAATGATACATACTCTATAACCTCCCATGAAAGTTTTCTTTCAAAATAAAGGAAGCCAGGAAATTCTATAGATCAAATCACACTCAAATAAAATGACGCTGTGATGCAAACCTCCAGGACTCTGCAGAGTCGAAGTAAAGTTTGCTTTTGTCCTCAGAGCATGCTGCGGAGGCTTTTTACTCTGTTCCTTACTTTTCCTTCTTCCTACCTTAAGAACGGCATGATTTGAGAAAAGAAGGCCACCATTCATTTTTCATTTTTTGAACCCTGTGAGTTTGAATGCATATGGATTATTCAGACAGAAATGTTTTATTTCTATTCATTGGTTTTCAGGATTTTTGTTTTTAATTTATTTCTTAATTAAAAGAATATAGCAGTAATCTCAAGCAGCCAGGAGCCCCTGGCTTGAGGTAGGAAATGCAGAATTGTGTGTCTCTGAGAAAGCACAGATGAACAGGTCAAGGCTTTCACTTTTGTAGTCCTTTATACAATGAAATGCTGAAGCACACACTTAACTTTAAGTGTGTGCTTATACTCACCCCCGTTCAGCAAAAAGCTTAAGCACATCCTCCAATCTACTTTAACTAGAGCATATGTTTATATGTTTTTCTGAGTCAGTGCCTAAAGTTACACCCATAAAGGAGCCCTGACTGAATCTCTATCAGCAACATTAAATGTTATTAAGGTATGCAGACCTGCTGGGAGTTGTGCTCTGTGGTGGTCAACAAATCTGCTCCCTCCTCCTTTGCACATTTATTCACAGGTATGCAATAAGGTGTGCCCGCTGGGAGCGAATTCTGCCCAACCTGAATGGCAGAATTTCATGTCATCCTGAATTTCATATGGTGCAGAGGAAAACAAGACCCCAAAGAGAGGTGGATAGCAAAATTGTGCCTAAAATTATAGGGAGTGGATCTGAGAGGAGATGTTACGAATTTCAACCACTGGTTCTGATTTCCCCCCACCCCCTTCTATACAGAGATCACCTTCATGTGATCTGGTTCCTTAGTGAAATTATTCCTTTGTGTATCTTTACATCATTTTCTTAGCTTTTAACTACATTATTTCTGCACAGTTTTGTATCTGCTAGCCCCAGCATTTACAGCCTACGAAAACCTCATAAATCTACTTCATTTTTCTAATAAGACATGAAAGTCCTTAATTGGCCTTAATGAAATGCACTTAAAGGGCAATAAACGTGTTTAAGCCCCTCTTTCAGGGTGAGCTACAGTACTCTCACTCTGCTCTGTTTTAGCCTTTGTGGTAATTAATCACTTATTCATATGTGGCACATCAGTAACAAGATCAAGCAACTACTGCACAATTGCATGATAATAAGCTGCTCATATATGTGTCAAGATTTAGCAATCCTTTTTAAAGCCTAATTTAAACTCATTTTACAACTAAGCAGGCTGCTTCTCTGAAGTATTTCTACCCAGTATCTTTTTTACATATTTCTGCTGAAATGCCATCTTTTTATTTTGTTTATAGAGCTCCATTTGCTTTAAATCTACTCATGGCACCAGAGTGAATTACAACAATGTAAGAGCCTTACCATTGTATTATTGCAAAGGCTTTGATCCAAGACCAGTCACCCTCACATAGAAGGAAAGGCCACAAAATTAGCATCCATTAGGGTAACTTTTAAAATAAGTAATGAATTAACAGTGAAGGTTTGTTTTCCAGGCTGCTGAAGCTGTCCCCCCTTGTGAATCTCATGCTGTGCCCCACCACCAGGCAGGAGAATAACCTGGGTGAAGGGACTCAAAGTTCTTTCCTAGGAGTCAGGACTTTAATTCCTGGCAATGAACCCGTTCCTAAATCTGAACTCTGTATTTGCTGTAGCTTCCAGAACTTAATTATTTAGACACAGAGCAGTGTATATGTAAGAATCTGAGTTCAAGTAATGTTGACAAAAGCAGATGTCTTCTAATGATCCACTGGCCTGAGATGAAAAACAACAGTGACCAAAATATCTGTGAAAGATACTCACTTTTATCAGCCAGGTGTTGTACCCTATGGCGACATATTCGTGGTAAGTGACCCGAGCATTTCTGTTTTGTTTTCAAACAAGCAAGGGATTGGGTCATTGCTTACTATATACAAAAAAACACCAGCAAAAAACGGGATAAGTATGGGCATGTCATTCTCCATGGATTAGCTCAGGTGGAACAGTTGTTAAAAACTTGGGGTTTAGTTTCAGTTTTGGACATCTGGAGCCTATTTTATATGGACTTACTTTACAACAGCAGTCAATAAAGCCTCCAAAATCAGATACAGATTTCTAATGGATATTTTGTGTCTTCTAGGCATTGCCAGTTGTTCAAAAGGTGCCCGTTGTCATATTTGATGTACAAGAAGTGGTTTGCATTTCTTATTATGAGTGCAGACAGTTACAGAGACCAGTGCATGGGCACCTTAAAATCACTTCTTAATCTAGCTCCCCACAGCAACCTGGATAAAGCAAAAATGTAGTCACCTGTGCGTGCTCCTGTGGGAATGTGTGTGTGTGGCTGTGGTAAGGTTGTCAGTAGATCTAGACAAGGCCTATATTCTGGCAGCTAAAGATCAGCACCCATGTCTAATATTTTCTATCTTGGACTCATTGTTATTGTAGGGAGACGGGGGAAGGAAGAACACAAGCCCTTCTCCTAGTCAGTGCTCCCCATGCAAAGAAAATGGACCCACACCATCTTCTGAGCTTGCGGGAGATGCTGTGGTCGAGGAGACTGTTTCCAGAGGGGATGGCTCCATACTTTGAGGAGAGTCTGTCACAAGCCATGTGGAACAGATCTTTTTGTTATAAAAGCAGCTTATGTTACATATTGCTGATCACTTAAAACTGAGAAGCAGAATGCAGCAGGTTTTTGTCAGCCTCGAAATACCCTCATACCTAGAGTTAAGCAATTTGAGGAAACAGCCAGAGTGGAAGAATGGAACAATTAAAACCCCATTAAAGTTTAAACTCTTTTTCAAAAGTGGAGGATAACTAGGCAAGGTTTAAAACAGTTCTTCAATCTGTAGCTGCGAGCAATTGGGACCAGCAGGAAAGAAGGCAGTCGGGAGACAGCCTTATTCCAACAGTCGCTCATTCTGCAGCAGTTGATATTGTCAGTACATTCCTAGCTCAGGCAGAGGAGGCTGAGCTATGAAATAGTACCGCAGAAATATGAGGATTTCTGCACTGCAATTAAAAATGTAATGGAAAAGCATTTGTTTAACCGAGAATATAAAAAAGGTGGAAACAGTGTAGAGTTTTGGACTTGACTAAATCTGAAGATTCCATTTCAATTCTCAAGGCACTCAGACTCTCTGATAAGAAACCAGATTGTGCCTGCAATCTGGGACAAGACACTCTGAGAGATGTTATGGGAAATCTTAAAATTAACCCTTGACAAAGCTATCCAGACTCCTCAAGTATGGGAAGCCACCCGGTCCTAATAAATTATGAGGAGCTTATGGGAGGTGCTGGATGTGGCACAGAATGTGAAATGCTATCTCAGAAAGCAATGGGGATGAGTATCAGGGTGGGGTTGGGGACAGAGCTGCTAGAAATAGCCCCAGTACCCACTTTAAGGAATAATTATCAGAAATAGATGTGGAGTTTTTTTTAAACAATCAAGATGATGATTCCTAAGGTGTTTCAGAAATATGTATCAGAAAGAATACATGAATGTCATTTAGAGACTGGTAAGACCTTAGAGGATGACTAGAGCGTTTTACGCTGGGCTCACGGCCTTGCTACAGGATGGCATGGAAGCTAAAAGTATAAATGGGTTAAAAAAGGGATTGTACTACCAGTCATCAACTGCAACCTCTTGTTCAAGAAGCCTTTAAGCCAGCTTCTGGTGGAAGCCAGAAAGGTATAACAGGGTTTCGATCGTCTTATGCCATCCCGCATCCTCTTTCTTTTAGCATCTGCTAGTCACTGTTGGAGACTGGGTATAGTGGAAGATGGACCTTCAATATGACCTTGTATAATGGCCTTAGAGTAAACAAGAAAGCTATAAAAGCTTCTTCCTATGCCAAAAATATGGCCCAAGCCAAAAGGAAAAATTAAATTACTAGTGGCACAGGGAAAATTGGCATTAATTTGTTTATATTGGCTGGAAAAATCCCTGTACTTGTCCTCAACTGTTATTTTTATTCTTATTATTTCTCTGGGTTATTCTGCTAAAGAGAAAGGTGACTGCATAGCAAATCTATACACTTCAAACACAGTTCATAAATGTCTGATGCTGGATATAGGATAGTTGACAGGAATTTACATTGCTCAGGCTTTGAAATAAGGTTGTAGATGCATCAGTACTGATCCCATTATCCAGCAGATTGGTAGAAAACCACAACTAAAATACTAAAGAATCTCAATTCATGAAGGCTGTAGTCAATCTCATCTTTATTTAGCATTCAAATTACAGTGCAGCACTAACAAGTCAAGCATGGGTTGTCAACTGCTACCATTTTGTTCAGCTGAAAACCAGGATAACTACATTGTTAGATAGCAACATCAGAATCCCTAAGGACTTTCAGAAATAAAAAGGGACAGATAAAGCAAAATAGGATTACTTGGAACTTGGGTATTTCCACCATGTCATGAAAATGATGCTACGTGTAGCTACAACACAAGAAAAGAGGTAGAACTAGCAATGGTGTCACAAAAAGAAGCCTCAGGGTTGTAGATCTTACATGCTTTTTTAGTTTTTCATCCCTGAGGAATATAGTAGGGATGAATTGATAGCTAATGGGCTTAGTGCTGTCTGTCAGCAATGCTGCTGATGCAGTTACCTGCAGATACCTATGGGTATGCAGAACAGCATAGGGCCACTGATACAATCTGGTGCATCTTTTCTTGCATTCTTATATCCTTAGTGAACTGGCTTAAGAAATCTACACTTCTGCATTATGTTAATTATTCATTGTTGTTATTGTCACATCTAGTGGGGAAAAGAAGATCTGTGTTTTTTAATAGGTTTGAGACATAGGAAATAGCATGAACATCTTTCAACTGTATGCTGCCTAACCAGGACTCAGGTGCTGATTAAACAGGGCAAGACAAGGAGGATGGTCCTCTCTGTGGCTCCCTAAAAAGTGGGCAACATATGTCAGGTAATCAGCCAGTACATTTGTGTTCCTGAACAAGTCCCTTGCTCATTTTTGGTAAAGTGAGCAAGTGCACAAACTCCTGCCATGACAAAGCTGGTGCAATATGGTTGTACCAAGTTACGTGGATGCAGACCAAAAGCCTCATACAGCTCACCAGGTAGTGGACTGAAATGAATAGAGGGAAAAGCTCTGCGTGGAAAAATGGAAAGCGGGCTGGATTCTTGTAAACAAGAAGATTCCTGCTCAAGATCAGAGGCAGACTTTGAAATGAGGTAGCTGATGCTGTACTCCTTAAAGCCATGCAGAAGTGTAAGTTCATTTGCTTTCTGAAGACCCACCATCTATTTCAACTGGCTTGGTAAGGCTGCCGTTGCTTATTTGCTAACGTGATCCTCAATCTAACCATCTGTTCCCTCCAAACAACTTTTGAATTTTTTGGTGAGCGTCAGCTAGAAGTGATAAGAGATCATGCCAGCTGGTGTGCCCCGTGCTCTCCATCCAGGGGCGAAATGCTGCTGCTTCTCTAGGCCCTAAGTAAGGGGAGAGGAAAAGGCGATGCTGTGGGGCAGACTGCTAGAAATAACGAAATGAGAGGATGTCTTGAGAGTCTTAAGGTTCCTAGAGCTGTTTTCTATGGTGAATGTTTACTTCCTGGTGTTTAGCATAAAGGTGAACACAAATATGTCAGCGTCCTGGCTCTAATTATAGTTAGGAGTGGAAGTATAATGAAAGAAAGTAGAGAATGGAAACTCGGTCTCAGGTTTAGGGACTATTGAGAAGAAGATTGCATCTCCATGATGGAATTTTCTTCAATTTTCCGGTTGGTTTTCCGAACTCATGTATGTTTTCCTCATTACATTCTATAGTCTAATTAAGTATGGGTAAGTATGCCCCCTTTTTTGTTTTACAGCCTCTGCTTGACAGTCATTCAGTGCCTGCTGGTTTGGATGGTACGAAATACAGCAAATGACCTTTCCCTATTCACTTTTCTTACACTGCACATGACTGTCTATTGCTCTTCCTCTCAGTCATTTCTTTTTTCCAAGCTGAAAACTCCCACTCTATCTAATCACTCCTCATATGGCACTTACTCCATACCTCTGATGGGCTTTGTCGCTATCCGCAATGCCTTTTCTGAATCTATTGTAATGCCTTTGAGGTGGCTGATCAAAATATTTAATACATGCAGTATTCAAAATTATAGGCAAACCAGGCAGTGGCAGAATAATGTTCCCATTTTCTTCTCTAATTCTTTCTTAATAGTTTCTAATATTTTAATGGCCTTTTTGAGTGTTGCTAAACGTTGAACAGACATTTAAAAAGTATTATTCAAAATAACTCCAAGAAATCCTTTCTAGTATTAATACTAGTGAAGAGCCTGTGCTTCTGTCTGTTTAGTTAAGGGTTTTTTTTTTCCTGCTTGTTCACAATTTTGTGTGGATCGGTGCTAGATTTCGCTGCTACTGTGCTGTGCAGTCCCTCAGCATTGTAGAATTCTGTAACTCTTTGGTCAGTCTTAGTTCTGAAGATGCTGAGAAGCTTTGTGCCATTAGTAAACTTTCTCAGCCTCACCGTACACATCCTGTTCCACATTATCAATAACCTGTTGAATCACACAGGTCTGTGCAGGGTTCCCTGTGGAGCCAGTAACCTTCCTCTAATAGGAAAACTCCACTTTATTTTAACCTTGTTTCCTGTCTTTTAACCAATTATTAAGTCATCAGAGGACTTTAAATCTTATTCCACGTTGATCTGGTGTTTTTAAAAGATTTTGGTGAAGGATCTTGCCAAAATGTTTTCTTTTAATCAAAAAATACTCTCTCAGCTGGATCACTCAGTATTGTTAACATTCAGAACATTTTAATGGATTTGTGAGGCATGATTTCCCTTTGCAGAAGCTAGCCCAGTGTATCATATTTATTTACACCTCTACTGCCCATGTTCCTTATTATTGATTGTACCAGTTTTGACCTTAACAACATCAGACTTACAAAGCTGTAGTTCTCTGAAGCTTCCCTTGGGAAACTTTTAAAAAATCCATCAGAGTTGTCATTTTTCATTGCCTGATATGAGGAATGAGTTACCTATAATTTTAGAAGCTTCCTTTAGAATTGTGACTTTATGAAACTTGACAGAGTTTATCCTGTTTTCCATTTCCCTCAATTTCTTCTATTCAAAGGATATAGATTATTTTTTTTTTATTTCTGAACTTCTCTTATTCTTTACTGCTCAATCCAAACCAGTTTTCTTGTATTTTTGAAGTCTTTTTTTTGGTAGGTGGTTCATGTATTTTCTAAAGTGCCATAAGACTGGAAGTATTTTGCTATTTTAGCTACTCCTTTTATTTTTTTTCTCAGTATAATCTTTGTCTTTGCATCCTATGTTGTAACTGGAAAGAACCCAAGGTCTATTATTTTAGAAAGTCTTAAGATCTGTAAACAAGTCTCATGATTGTGCAGAGGGTTTGATTACAGGTTCCAGCTAATGGAATAATGAAATTGCTCTGTCTGTGTATCAGTAGCCTCCTAATGACCTACGTGCTTGCTGCCCGTTTCAAATTTGATAGAAGGGTAGATCTGAAATATTATTGCATTTCTAAAGTTTCATGGAAATTGTTTGGGTACTGGAGAAAGACCTCAGCTGAGTGATTGCACTGAGCTGAAAGTCAAAAAAGGTAAAACTCAAACATTATTCTGTTCATCAGCAGGTGGATATATAGTCAGAAACAGAGCAAGTGCTGTCTCTTGCTTGATAGAAAGTGTCGCAGGGGACATAAAATAATCTAAAATTCTGCTGCTGGGAGAAGTTTTGAGAGAAGGAAGACACAGACAAGTATAAAACCTGGTTTCATTAGTTCTTCAGCTTGTGAAGTCAGTTTCTTAAAGGTTTAGTTGACAACATGGTTAAGATGTGGGTCTAAATTACAGCACTCTCCAAGAATATTCTTCAAAGATAGAAGACTAAAAGGCCACTTGCTGTGAGTCCCTCCACTACTTCATTGGATGAGGCAGCTAGTTCTTCCCGCCCCCCCCCCCCCCCCCCGCAGTAAAACAACCTTAGAACTCTAGTCCAAAGGTATCCAGTCTTTTGGACCCTGCTGTGCTGCACCCTGAGGGAGTGCATGAGAAAGAGCAGCTGTCTGTGTGGTCATCTCTGCACACCCCCACGGTTTGCTTGTCCAGTCTCCCACCTCTTCCAGCTCATGGGTGATGAGACAGGCAAGGAAGACTTGAGCTGAGCCTGACAGCAGGATTAGGCTTCCATGCAGCAGTTGGGTATCTGCTGAGGGACCCCTTTGTTTCAGGGTGCACCCATGCCGCAGTAAGGGTGCTTGGAGGTGACAGTCAGCATTGACCAGATGAGCTTGTCTAGCTCAAATGTCTGCTCAGAGCTATAGTTGTCCTTGCTCACTTATATGCTGCTTAATCCCATGCAGGATCAGCCTGCTAATTTGGAATAATCAAAAAAAATCAACAGAACCAAACAACTTGATAATATGTGCTAAGGAGAGCTGGCACAATTTGCTTGTCTGTAGCACTTAAAAATGAAATGCTCCATCAGCAGGCTTCCTCAGTGCCATTCAAGGTGATGTAAACATGTACTGAAAATCTGAATAAAGTCATATTTCTAACAGTGCAGGCAAAAATCCTGACCTAGTTTAATCAGTCACTGTGCTTTTCTGGTTGTTCTGATTTGTTGTTCATTTGCGTTGGGCAGCTGGACAATAGGATTTTGCATGGGCCACAAACAATGAAATAAAACAGCAAGATGTACTGTATTTTACTGAAACATAATATAAAGGGCAGCAGGGGACTAGTCAAAGCCCAATATTCTGAGACTGTAATTTTTTATCACTAGTTTATTTCCTAAACCAAAATGTTTTTGAGTATAAATATTGAATGAAAGCAAAGCTGCACCACGTTTGCTGTCATGGAGGCAAGACCTAAACCTACTTTTTATTAGAATTAAATTAATACAGCATAAGTAGTTTTATAGTTTTAACATTTTATTATTATTTATGTTCTAACTGCTCTGCATAAATAGAACTGTTCCTTGCTTCTTTTTGTTTTTACTACTAATAAAAAGTAATAGGCATAATAATTCAGGGACTGTTTGCATTGCCAGGCACTTTTGTTCTGTCATGTTTACCTACTCAAGGAGACATACCAAAAGCCAGACCACAAGAAGCTTTAACACAAAATATAACAGCCCCTTTTCAACCAAACTATGTATCTGGGAGTGGGAACAGCCTAAAACAAATACTTACAATTAGGATTATTGACAAAAGGACTTTCCAGAAAAAAAGAAGATGGAGAAAGTAGATATGTGCAGAAATCTACAAGGATTGCTTTTCAGTTTTACTCAATGCATTACAGTAATTACATTATGGGTATATTAACAGACATATTCCTCTAATTGATTTCCCAGACCACTCAAAAATGTGCAGAAAAATAACCTTACTTTTGATGGACATGAAAGTAATTTTTAGTAGTGACAACTTCTGGCATTTCACTCAATAATAAAAGGAATTTTTAAGAAGTATGGAAGAATGTAATCAGTCCCAGAGCCAAGAAGCAGAGAATCTCAATCATCAGAAAACTCATGAAGTCAGATTGTACTTCCAGGGTCTTTAATAACAAAGGAAAAAGAGAAGATTTCCTCTTTTAGCATGTCAGAGGGTGTGGTGTAAGAGCCGCATTTGTACATTTTAAGGTATATTCAGCAGTACAGCTTGGAATATATAGCGGGAAATAAGCGACTTTGAAACTCATAGTTTTTCCTGGGACTTCCTTGGAGCCAGGAATGTACCATGTACATATTGTACTGCTGATAGATTTTATGTAAAACATGTAACCTCTTTCTAGTTAACCCTTAAAGGTTAGGCCAGTGGCCTTTCATCACAAATGCTGACTTCAGAGAGACTAGCTTTCCTAGGCTCTTGCTATTCCCAGTGCCTCCTATGATCTCTTCAGAGCCCTACAAGGTTTTAAGCTCCTTGCCACAACTCTGTCTCTAAAGTCTTTTTCTCCTCACTGACTCTGAGGAAACTAAACAAATTTAGCTTCCCTAGCTAAAGACAGCTTTTCTGAAAACCTCTCAAAACCTTTGATCAGTGACTGCTTAAAGTGGAGTGATACCTTTCCACTTACCTATAGCATGGTAGCACTTCAGAAGTTTTTCATACAGCGTCCTCAAACACAAATCATCTTGCATTTGTGGGACTCTAATATCTCTTGCCAAGTAAATTATGTAAATTGCATTAGCAGAGTATGTGATGTCAATATTTATATGTATTACCTGCAAAATTTCCTCTATTCCTGTAAAGGCCATAGTCCTTTCATACCTATGTGGTTTATGGGTCACAAACAGGAGGGAGTGAGGTGCATTTTTAGTGATAATTAGGCATATTGAGTATAATGGGTTACACCTTTATCAGTGCCAGTTCTGTTCCCCTTTATTCCACTAATACCACAAAAGGCAATTGAATCATGTCTAGTGACTTCAAAGTACTTTGCATAAAGTTTATAGAAGCTTATAGTTTATGCAGGTTTGTATAGCTTATTAGCAGACCTAAGGATCAAATCCAACTATGGACTAAACAAGCATAAGTTCCTTTGACTTCTTACATGGGATGAGTTTGAAGCTGTCAGAACCTGCTTCTGTTTTCACTTACATTAGTATAGCAAACGCTAGCACGGAAGCCAGTAGAATTGTTATACAGGCATAAATTTACTGGAAGTTAGAGGAAAATTAGGCCCTAAGTCTCCTTTGCCTGAGTCATGTTTTAGTCATTGATCATTTTATCCTCAATTTGGGATGAGCCTCAATGAAATTTTGCACAGCCCTATCGTGTTTGCAATCTAAAAAGAGGTTAAGGAAATAGCCACACTGGGAGGAGTGACAATATGCAAATGCCTTTGCAAAGCACATTCATCCTCAGCAGAGTTGTAACATGTCCCATGGTTCTCATTAAGGGTTCTTTGCTAAATCTTTTTGTTTTTCCTGTCTTACTGGCAAATGTTTACTATTCCCAGATAGTTACTGTATTTAGCATCAAACTGTAGCTGGAATCACAGACAGCTGCGGAAAATGTTGGTGAGCAAAGAAATAGCAAACAAATAAAAACTGAAGGTGGGAGGGAGCAGGGCAGGAATTCTCACACCTGGCATGGTCACAGACCAGGGAATGGGTTATGCTTTCCTCCACAGCACTGCTCTCACAGTCCACATGGTCCTCCTTTAAAAAAATGAAATATTCTCTGCAATTATCCAAACCCAATCATAACTTAAACATGCATCCTCCCACAGCACTCAGAAAATGGGTGCTGTTCTTATTAATTACATACATTGACATAGAAATTCCCCTCCTTCCCAAAGCATCCCAACCTCAGAGTCTCTGAAGTGCTACTACTGGGTTCACCGCGGCTGCTAGGGTCACTTGAAGCAAAATGTGGACATTCTTTAGGACAAGCAGGTGTCCTGCAACACAGAGCAAGGCTGCAAAAAGCATCTCTTTCCCTTGTACCACCACACCTGAGATAGTGTTTCATTTCCTCTGTAGAGAAAAATACTGCGGCACCTCGGAAACTTCCACGTGAAATGCTGACTTCTGATGGCAATTGCTGCCAATTTACTTATTTAATTCTCAGCTTTTGCAGATTGGTCACTGAAGAGTTAAACCCTGACACAGAAGCCCTGATATTATTTTTTAAGTATAAACTAAGAGCATGGTGTATATGTCTGGGAAGTCTGGGCTATGCCACTGCAAGTCTGCATGTAAAAGAAAAAAAAAATAGCAGGAGGAGTCCTATATTTAAATTTTGTATTGGAGATTTGAAACAGCATTCAGCAAGATCTAAAAAGTGAGAATGACTGCTCCCAGCCTCTGAGGGAGTCTTTAAATTGACTTCAACAGATTCTGTCTGGATCAGGAGGTGCCTACCAGTTTGAAAATGCAAATGATGGACTGATATATACTATTAAAATACTCCTGGCTCAATTACTCTTCTCTCTGTTGTACATTAATTGACTTTGCTTTATCTTGTTCCCAAAAGGGAAAGTTTCTGTCTATTTGTACTGTAAAATTATTGATCTGCATGGTGGCTGTGTCTGAGTCCTTGGAGACATTTTGAAGGAGGCAGGGGATTCAAGCGCTGCAGCACGACTTATTGCAAATTCACACTGGGTCAAATTTTACTCAGTCTGTTGAGGCCTGAGCAGTCTGCAAAGCAAAGAGATACAGCAACATTTGGACAGTAAATAAGAAAGGTCTCGCTATAAGGGTGGGTTTTTGCAAGTGTAGCAGCTCTAATTTTAAGGTCAGAGCCCCCAGGTATCCTTCCTCCTTGCAACAGACGCATATGTGGTTCGGAGAGAAAATATGTTGGCTGGCTCAGTGTGAAATAAACGGCCACTCACCAACGTGGGTTTCCTTTATGTGGAGTCTGTGGAACCAGTTTCAGCTCAGAGCAAATACAGCCACTTCTCAGTAAATTGTTTATGCTCCGTTTCTAGTGGTTCTCCTACTACTAGAGGTTGTTCAGCAATGAAATAGCAGGCTTCATCCATCCAGTCCGAAAGAACAGAGTTACGTTGAGGGCAAATTTGGCCCTGTGTGTCTGTGTTGGAGCTATTGACTCTTTTGGATGTTTTATTTCTCAGATTTTCTGTTGGCTTTTGTCTCTTTCATTTGATAAACCTCTCTTCTTCCATCTGGAATTCCACCTCCTGTGTCCAAATCTCATCTGTATAACTTTTCTAAACTTTCGAAAACAAAGATGAAATGTATGTAAGCCAGAAATGAAATGCTGGACCCACTGAAGGAGGTAGAAAAACTGAGGCTGGTTGAATGGTTTCAGACTTTTGCCTTCAGTTTTTCATGCTGAGCACTCAGAGACTCTGGCATCCAGAAAATACTGCTAGCATTTCAAAAATTTTGCTTTTCTGACTGTCTGGTTTTCTTCCTGGTCCATGCCTATTTGCAGAAGAATATGGAAGATTCTTTTTTCCCCAGTGCCATGACCTTTTCTCCTGAAAAACATGATAAGCAGTATTCAGTAATATTATTATATAATTCTTACAATATGTTTTTGTTTAAAAATCTCAAAGTCTATGGCACAGGTAACTGAACAGTATTATTCCTATTCTAGGGGAGACAGAGACTCAGTGCTGTATGTTTCCTGCTCCATGACACATCCATTGAACTACAGTGGAAGAGCAAACTGTGAGTCCACTGTTCCAAATAAAACTGCACTGTAGATGAGAAGGACATAAGCAGGTACTTGTCTGGTTTATTTAAAAGCCTCTCTGCCAGGCACCGGCAAAGGCACTCTATTTCCCATCTTATGACTTGCATACTCATTCATTTTAAAATTTACTATATGCAAGTACTCAAGCATGTAAGCTTAAAATTCTCTTTCTGGGAGCGTTCATGTGAATAGGAGTCAAGTACTTGAATGTTTGCGGAAAATGAAGGCAAAAGAGGCGTAAGCGAGTATTTATGGAAATTGATTGTGATATGCACCCCATTCTGTTGGACTAATCAGCACAAGATTGACTTTGTTAATGTAAGGCAGCTTGTCCCCATCCCTGGGTGGTGGCATTGACAGTGCCTTGCGGAGAGGCCACTTGCTTTCCAGCTCCAGAGGAAGGACCAGGAACAATTGCTCTGAGGAGAGCAATTACTGCCCTTTCTGCATTCCTGTGCCTGCACATCGCTACCCAGGTCTAGGTGAGAGCCCGAGGGATGGGATAGGTTCGCACCCTCTGTTTAATACAATAGCTTCTTTTGAAAACAAGATCATATATTTATTTCCTCATCATATGACTGGGGGGGGGGGAAAAGATAAAGCAGACAAGAATACTCTCATTTATTAGGCTTAGGGAGCTCTGATGTTCAAGCGTGGTTCTTGTGGGAACTGAAGATAAGAGAAAAAGCTCCCCACTGCCAGATATAACCTCTGCAGCAGGATCTTTAGAAAAAAAAAGAAGTACATCTGAAAATGTTTTCCTTTGTACTGTTGGGTTTTTTATGTTCCTAGGGACCAGCTACATGGATCTGGGAATTATATGATAAACTTTGGATTTATGCTGTCAGTTCCTATGCCTCTTATTTTTATATTTGCTTAGATTCTGATCTCAGTGCATTGCTACTTTTCACAGCACATTTTAAAAATCCACTTACACACACATGGGTTTGATATCTATGTCATACCCTAAGGAACACAATCTGGCCAAGAGATTAAATTTTAACAATTAAAAGGAAAGAAGAAAGGAATAAAATTATTACCACATTTTAATTTTTCTTTTGGTGAACTTTATATATTGGCTAAATAGTGCTTTTCCAAATTATGACAGGTATCTATCCGTTCATGCTAAAACAGTCTTGAAAAGGTGTAGTCTGGTGTTCCCCAGATTGCATATCAACATGTAACCTAAAGTAAAGCAAATAGTGGAATTAGTTCAACACACACTGAAGATCTTTGAAGCAGAGGGAGAGCAGACATCTTGCTGTCCAGAAAAAGGGGAAAACACCACTGAAGGAATGAATAAGGATTTAGAAAAGTGTTTCCTGAATATAATTTGTTTAATTCTCAAAGATTCTTAGAGGGAGACATCTCTCCTGAGTCTTTAAGAAACGGGTGTGTTGCAGTCAAGCCAGGCATAAAAAAGCAAAGACATCACTGTTATCACTTTTGTTATATTAACAAAGTACTATACTATTTAACACAAACATTTTATAAACACATCACTACCGCAGTACATTGTGCTGTGAGGAGCATGCACATGAATTTACATTTCATTATATGAAAACAAAATGTGATAATTTATATTAGATTATGCACAACCTGTTGGAAGGCATCTGTTAACTAAGTACTAGGAAAGATTGCTGTAAGTTAGTCTATCGTGTTCCAGCTCCTGGTTCTGAGCATTATTCTAACAGATACGTATCTCTATACTATGGTGAGTGAGCATTAGGAACTGGCTTTTGATTCAAAAAAAGCAAGTTCAGGTCCTGCAAAAGGTTGGCAGAATGTAGCCAAAAATATGTACAAATGGAACCAGCAAAACAAGGTGTCTTAAGAAAGATGAATTCCCTGTAGTGTCCTGGTGAGCCCCAGTGGGAGGCCTGGTTTGTACTCTTTTCTTGGTGGTCTGTTTTTTTAAATATATGTAAAGCTGTCATCTTGTCCAAGTATTCTGAGGTGTACCTTTTGGTTCACAAAATATATGCTAAATACAGACACCTCCTTGTTCAGAGTTAACCATATATATGTACCAGGAACTGATTTTTTTTGACTGCCTAATGCCACATTGTAAAAGATTTCAGTTAAATATGGGAAAATTCTCTCATAATTAATCTGAAATATTTTGGACATACATATAATTTTGGGAAAAGTGGGGTTTTTTTCTACAGCTGCTATCATAAACAAACAATGATGCTCACACTGCTGCCCCAGGAAAAATATATTTCACTCTCATGGGCTTTCATTGAATAAAGAGATTTTGAACTGAGCTCCTTAAAATATCAATGCTCTATATTACTCCCCAGATACAGATATAAATCTTTATAATAGTGCACTTTACAAGCAGCACTCCTGAGTCTTTTTTGATTGGTAATCACAGTGTTTCCTTATTAATACAGTAAAAAATGTAAAAGACATAAAGAGTTTGCAATCTATCTGTTCATTCTGTATGGATATACATCAGCTTCTGCTTTAAGCAGTCCTAATGTTTCACCCATCATATTTTTTATGGGTTTATATGGGAAGGAAATTGTACCAGAAAACTGAATTCAATGACAGCCGTTCCATGAATAAATCCAGTTATCTTTGGTATTCTAGATATAATAAAAATGTACAGAAGTGAAATTTCTGCATCATCACAGAGTTATGTTGACTGTTTTTAATGTCAGTATGGAAACAGAGTTCCAACCAACAGCTTTTTTTCCCCAAATACTGCCTGGTTTCAGGTTATGTTTTCATTAAAACAGCTTGTTTAAAACTGTATGCTTGCTAATCCTGACACTAAAATATCTGATCAAAATGTAGACATATGCAGGAGTAAAAACTCATCTACAGTTTGGATAAAACATAAAAGTCCAGATACTCCTAATAGTTTTAAGCCTCATAATTTTCCCTTACCCTTGTGCCATGGCTTTGCCAAAACCTATGAAGACCTAACTCCTTATCCCTGACTTACAAAGGCAGTATGTCTTTCTCTCACCTTGCTTAATGTTATGCTCGTGTTTGGAGGGGAGCTATGAATACATAGGCTCCCATAACTTGGCATGAATTATGGTAAGCCCACATCCTTCCTATTAGCAACTTGTATTTCTAGAAGAAGTCAACTACATGTGACAGACCCTTACTCCTTAAGTTCTTTTTGCATGTCTGGACATCTTTAGGAAATCCTCTCTTTTCTTTTGGGAGGACAGAGCAACAGGATTTTCTTTTTCTTTTTTTTGGAAGGTGCAGAGGGATTAAAAGGTCTTTCTTACACTGTCTGTTGCATGCTGAGGTAAATGTTTTGAAACTCCAGTAACTGGGTGTCTTCAGAATAAAGCACAATCTTGGCAGTGTTGGGTGATGATATGATTCCCATTTCTGAACATTTTTTTGGCTTTATCACTATTTGCAAATTGCCAGCTGTCATTACGTGTTAGAGTCACCTACAATGAAGACAAATGGAAAGTGAGTCTGTTTCTTAGACTCTAGGCAAAGTTAAAGCGAAGCCAGAATTCACCATTGCTATTTGTTACTGTCAGTAAGATGCTTCCCTAATGCTGATGGAGCCTAAGCATATTTGGAACAGGTCAGGCACTGGTCTACAAGTACCATGCAGAGCTAAATCCACCATATTCCAGAAAGTATTTGTGAAATAGAGTATGCTAACCCTCTGGAATATGAGTAGCAACTACAACACAGACTTCTTAACATACGTGCTTTAGGATACATACAACACATGCTTCAGGAGCATCTTCTCTGGATTTTGATAAAACACCCCCTAGTTATCCCAGCAACATTCTTTTGAGGCCATTACATGAATCTGTATAAAATCTTTGAAGGGATCAATAGCGAAGTGCATAGCAAAGATAAATTCTGTAATCCTGTATTTTTAGACCTCAATGACATTATAGATACTCTACAAAGACTGTTTTTATAGCTTAGATATATAATTTCCGGAGTAACTCTGGAAGCTTTCTTGCCACTTAGTCTTAGGGGCAATGATAAATAGTTAATAGGGATTTTGACCCCATCTCATGGCATGTTTAATAAGAATGCCATGGAAACATGGTTTGGTTGAAGAATCTATATACAGCAATACAAAAGCTGGCTGGATGACCACATGCAGGTCATCCAGAAAAGGATTTCCTATCAAAATGCAAAGTTATGTTGATTAGGATTTTGCAAGGAACTTGGCTACCATTTTGGTCTAGTTCAATGTGATATATTATGGACCTTATGGGAAATGCATGTTTGTAATATTTTCAGGTGATACAAAGCTGGAGGGGGACTGCAAGGGTGCTGAATTAGTGTTCAGAATTATTTTGATAAATTGGAGATATGGCCTGGAAAAAATGGATGAAAAATAAAATGCTAGAAGAAAGCCGGTACATCTGGTGACCAAATACAGGACAAAAAAGTTGTTTGGGATCAGTTTTTCAGCATTAGTTTTGGGGTTAGCGTGGACTGCAGACTGAACGCGAATGATATTGTTGTGGGAAAGACAAGCTTCATGATGGGATTTAGAAACAGGAGGGCAGTCTGTCATGTGGAAGTAAACCTTGTCCTCTGGTCAGGAGTGGTAAAACCTAGCTGAGTTGCTAGGTCCATTTTCTGAGACTTCCAAATAAGAGCTGGATCATATGGAAACAGTTCAGAGAAGGGATGTGAAAATGATGAAAGTTCTGTAAAGTGTCTTCCATGAAGTACTGAAATGCCTCGTGTAGAGTTTGGTGATGATGCATAGCTGGAGAGTGAGCCAAAGCACTGGGGTGAAGGGGTTCCTGGTTCTGTGTAGGAAATTCACATCTGTGGTAGTTTTGCAGTTTAGAGCAATCTCGTTGCAGAAGCAGCTCTTCCTAGTCAACCATGCATTGGCCGTGCAATCCACAAAGGATAGTAAATATGTAATCCTAAGGCTTCCTAAAATGTGACACATAGATGTCCTGATTAAGAGATATAAATCGTATATTATTTGCGTACATTATTATTAAGGTTCATTTACAGAGTTCCTTGGGTGGCTCTGGCACTCTGTAGATATAAATTAAGATCTTTCCTCAGGCTCCATTTCTCTGCACCACAAGCAACAAAGCTACAGGTTAGACTGGAGTTTTTAGAAACTATGACATCTACTTAGCTGAAGTAATGCTTATTCCAACACTGAGTGCCTCAGCATGGTAAAAGACCAGAAAGGACTGTCGGTGCAATGTGTCTGGGGAATAATGTGAACAGTGGAAAGGGGGCTGTGCTGAAGACTAACAATGGTAAAACAAGTGACACGTTAATTGACTGGGATGGACTGCAACACAGGAGAACATAATAGGAAAACTGGGAGGGTACAATGCTGCAGAAGTCTTGAAAATCAATTGGACCGTAGAAGTGATCTTCCTTTTGCCTAAGGTGGAAGAAATAGATCTAGACCATTCTCAATTATGTCTAATTAATTCTTAAAAACCTCCCTCCCTTGCTCAAGGTTCCACATCGTTCCCAGTTTCCAGAGCTGAATAATTTTTCTTTTAAAAAAGTAAATACACACACACACATATACGTACACTTACACACACATGAACTGTTTGCTGAAAAATAAGCCAATTGTCAATTGCATCTTCTCATGCCTTTAATGATTCTTTCATTACTATACCACAGTGTGATAGTTAGGGTTTATCATAGATTTCTTTCTAATACAGCTATTTCTGTTTCATCCCATTTTCTAAACATCGTACTGTCCCTGCTGCTCTTCTCTTCAGCCTCTTAAATTTGTCTGCATCTTTCATACGACGCAGAGCTGACACAGAAGTACCACTGAGTTTTCTAGCAATAAGAGGAGTGAGACAATTTCTTCCCATGTCTTACACAGGATGTTCTGGTTAACACATGACAGAATGAGATCTGTAAATTTTTTTGTAACACCATTACAGCATTGGCTGAGAGTTTGCTACTCTGCTGTACTCCATGACACCAGGCCCTTGTCTATGCCACTAGCTCCTGACTAATTAAGCACCACTGAACTGGTGCCTTTGATTTTTTTTTTCTCTACAAATCCAGTACTTTCTACCTGTCTGTACTGGATTTTGTTTTGTTGACTTAGAAGTCACGTTAATATAGCTAGGGTAGGATCTCAGGCTCTATCAGAATAAGCTAACTGCCAGTACCTAACCAGCTGGAAGTAGCACCATGTCTTGATGGTGGACATGAATTCATTCTTGTGACAGTGGGTCATGTCAAGGACTGTAGCCTCTCTCTGTGCTTTGCTTGTTTTTTCCTTGAATTATCTGTATACTGTAGCAGCTATGACACCAAACACAGGGCTGTCTCAGGAGCTAGGGTGATTGTGAAAGCTGGTGCTAGCATGTAGCATGAAAGATAGTGATGAACCTGGTCACAACTAAAGATCAGAATGTGTCCCTGTACCTGTTACTTTGCATGAAAAAAGGAATAAATCCTAGGGCTTTCTTCCAAAGGACCGCGAGCATTGCAATCCCAGATAAAAGTGGAAATATTCCACTGTTTAGTCACATTTGGTCTAGGTTTCCATACTTCCCTGATCATGGGTATCTTTACAAATTGCACTGTACAGAGAGCTAAGCTGCCCTTGAATATTAATAACCCAGACTAGCCAGATCAATTCTGTATTAAGGTCATGTCACTCACTGCCTGCCTGGTGATGTAAGGGCAGTTCCAATAGTCTTTAAAGCACCACATAATTTAAGGCCATGAATGCTAATTAAAACTTTTGGTTCCATTAATGCACATGTTCAGGAATGACTCAGAGTTGTGTAAAATGCTGGGGTTTTGTCTGTAACAGGAATATCAGTGGAAACTCGCAGGTGCCAAAGGCTTTGCATGTTCTGCCCCCAGCTTTGGAGCATGGTGCCAGCTGAGACTCAGAATGTTAATTCCATAAATGCCTTCAAGTCAAGACTACAGGCATGTTTGTTTAATCTGGCTTTTCCTGAACAATAGCTCTATCTCTGTGTGCATTCTCTGAAGTGCTCTGAGATTTTTTTGTTGTTGTTGTTTTGTGTGGTTTTTTTCAACATGAAGAGCACCACATACGTAAATGTATAAAATGTGCGATGTATTTTTAATGTGCAGTGATACATTTGTCTTCATCACCCTATGCAAAAAAGGAAACTTGCATTCATTTGATTCCAAGAACTCAAAAGATTTTTTTATACTAGCAATGAAGTTTTTTAAAAAATAACACCTTCTAAACTTGTATATTACATAAATAATGAACATTAATGCAGTTTCAAAAATGGTAGCAATAATTTCTCAAATGTATTGTTATTTTAATACCCACAAGAGATTACTTTGATTTTCTGAATAATATCTAGGTTTACAGTGGGAACTACACAGCCTATGTGAGTAATATGAGACCTAATTATGTTATACCCTGAAATCAATAAATATGTGCTTTTAAAAGTGAGTTATTGATGCCACTTGAACGAAATCACCTTACCTAGACTCTTGATGCAAGGTTGGACGTATCAAGTTTGGTTGGAGGAAAAACCAAACCCTTCCAAGCAAGCCTGACATTTTGTTGTTGTTCATCTTGCTTTCACCCTTACCTTCAGCCCTCCCCCTTCTCTCCTGCTTGCCTTCACCTGGCTGCCTTTGCTCATTTGCAAATCTCAATTGTACAGTGGTTTTTGGTTTTGTTTTTCTTTTTTTTTTGTAATTTACAAGAGGAAATGCAAATTGCTAAAATGCAAATGCTGGTAGTGACAAGAAGCTATATTCAAAAATATGATATAGGACTTTGATATAGAACCAATCATGTCTGTGGGAATGACAAATGATACTTGTATAGTTAAAATGCTGTATTTATTTCACCACGACTCTCTATGTGGACACTCTTACTCAGAAGTAAACACTTTTTTCTTCCAGTTTAGGTAAACTGCTTTCAAAGCAACAGAAGCTAAAATGGATAAAACCACTCATTTTACTCACATGCACACACACATTCACATTCTTATGGAAGAAAAAGGGGGTTATATTGTCCAACTACAGTGTTTTAAATTCCCACATTACTATATATTGTTATAATTTCTGATATAGGCAAGCTCTTACATTCCATATGGCTTCCATATGCACAAACCCTTTGTTACTGAAGATGGATGAAAGCCGTATCGTTTCTTAATGCATGTGTTGAGGAAAAAGAGCTATCACTAACCTGTGAACTGATTATACCTGGTATACTTAAACTGATGTTGTTAAAGCATAACTATACTTGCATAAAGCTATGCCAATAGCAGAAACTTTTGTGAGGATACCATGGGCAATTTAAAGCATGATATATTTTTTAAAGGAAATTTCTTTTACTGGCAGGAGAGTAGATGATGAAGATATTTATTCTGTAAAGGAAATGTTTTTGCTGATGCAGCTTATTTTACGAAAGGAGATGGAAAAAGCCGTGCTGGAAGTGTCCTTTTGCGGGTACAGTGACAGCCACAGCAGCACGAGCTGCTGATGGAGCTCCACCGACAAACACTTTCTAGTGTAGGCCAAGCCTCAGGGTCCATTTCAAAAGGTATTATGTAAATGCAGTGTTAAAACCATCGTGACAGCAGAGAAACAAAGACCCTTCCTTCAGGGGGAAGGAATATGCAAAACTGGCTGGGGACAGTCCAACAGTTTGGGGCCGTTGTCTTCCTCTGCGAGGCTCTGGGTGAAATGGGCCAAATCGGTTTCAGTGAGCCCCAGCAGGGCTGTGCGGCCTCCGCGCTGAGGCGGTGGGCAAAGCCCAGGGGCATCTGCGAGATTTGGCGGCACGGGTGGCTCATGTCACTGGGTTCAAGCCCTGGTTTTGGCCCCCAGTTGGTTTTGCCAGGATTTTAGCATGAAGTAGAAAGGCTGAGGTGGCGGGGATGGCCTAGGTGCTGAGGGAGGGGTGCAAAGTCCGCCCACGGGTGCCTGCTGCTGTCCTGCACGGAGGGAGGACAAGCGGGCACGCACATGGCACCAGTGTCAGAGGTAGCTTTCACAAAGCACCTAGGCATTTCACGGTCCATTCCCCGCAGTTCTGGATCTGCAACCCTGGAGAGGTCATAGGCAGAGATCTGCTGAGAAACAGCCTATTTTCAGGTGTTCATACATTTACAGAACTATGGCCAAAATACTGAAACAAAGCAAAGAACAAAGCTTGAGGTGTTCTTTGCTAAAGCGGTCAATAGTCCTTGCTTTTCTCCCTCTCCCTGCTGCCCCCGTACACCCAAGATGCTGGCTGGATCCCAACTCCAAGGCCGTGCTAGGCGTGCTGGTGTCAGCATGCAGTACAGCCTGAATCCAACAGAAGTGCTCTTGATCTATCAGCAACATGAAAGAAATATTATACCCCAGTGGCAGCAAGCAGAGGGGAAAAAAACAAATAAAATGTTATTATAATATTTCCTGTGAAGGAAGTTGGGATAATATTGTGGCTGGTAGCTGACCAGCTGCTTTCATTTAATATTTTTCTAATTTTAGTCAGTGTTGGTCAAACAAGCACAGCTTTTAAGGGATTTCCTTCGGTGTTAACAGACTGTTGTGTAGTTAGTTGAACAGAAGCTTTGCAGTGTGAGGTACGATCAAGAAATGTGCCCTTTTTAAAAATAGTGCTGCATTGGTACAATTAGCTGTTCTTGAGGGGGCCAAATTTTCAAAACCTGGGATCTAAATTTTGCTTTTCGTTGGCTACACGCTGCTGCAGTTGCACACCTCTGGGGGACGGATTTGGATGGGGCAGACCTGCTCACGGTGGTGCAAATCAGCAAGGAGAATGGAGAAATTCAATATTACGACTGCTGAAGCCAGGGTGCTGGCCTGGGAAGCTGAGCCCCTGGAAGCAGCGGCTGTAGCTGGAGGTGCGAATGTGCTGCCTTGCACCTGCAAAAAGGAAGTCTGGGACTCAGCCCTTCTAAAATTATTCCTGGGCACAGAATGGACTATTATAGTGGAGTTTTGAAAGAACTCTTTTTAGGGCAAAAAATAAAATTTGCTGGCTGGCTGGTAGCAGAGAGTCATAGACAGTCTGCCACTGTGTACTCAGTGCCCAATGTGCTGCTTATTCTAAGTTGAGCTGCTAAATTGCTTAGTGTTAATAATTTGCTTTTTGTTGCAGTGGTGGAGCTGCCTGCCTGCTTGTGTTATTATGGCCTGTTAACCATTGCCTTCCCAAGGGGTGCTGCCCTCCATCTTCACCTTGAACCTCCTTTTGTTGCCAAAGTTGCAAGACCTTTGCATCGCGCATCTTTTGCTTTGCAAGAGTTTTTCAGGACGTGTTGAACCCTTGTATGAGTCAGAAAGCTGGCTTCCACTTGAGATCCCTAAAGTCTATAACATTGGGATTCAGAGCCACACGCTTCTCTAACGTTCATAACCAAAATGTCATGGCAATGTGGCTCCTGCATTCAGCAGAATTATGTTTTGCTACAGATGTTTATGAGTGTATGGGCGCAGTTAGGAAGTTTGCTGCCCAGTCTCCATTCTGCACGGAGGGATTTGAAGAAAAACCCAGGCACCAGACCCATTATAGAATCTGTAAAAGCTGTTTTGGGGTATTCAGGACTCCTGACTAAATTCACCCTAATGTTAACAAATTGTGTAATGCCATCAATGTTATGTGTTAAAGGGAGAGGGAACAGCTAGAAACATATGCCATCTTGTCTCTGTTTCATACAGCAGTATTATGATCAAAAAAGCAACTCTATGTCATCTTAGTTTTCTGATATTTATGCTCCATCAGTACATCCATAACACACTGGTTCAGTTGAGAATTAAAGTGATATTTTCACTTTGCTTAATAGTTGGTAATGGAAACAGTCTGGTGTCTCAAAATCAAACTGCAAAAGCCCTAAGTCTTTGCTGAAGACCTCAATGGTGAAACTACAGCTCTCTAAAACCTCCAAGACAACTGATATACTTGAAAACAGTGTAAAAGAAGAAAAGGAAGACAGACTGGTAAACTACCAGAAGCAAAGGCCAGGGAGAAGGACAGTTTTCTGTTTACAGATGTCCATTTTAGAATGACAGAGTGCATATCCAAAGGAGGCCAGGCGAGGTAATCTTAATGAAGACATTCTGAGGCTGGCAACGTCCTTCCTATTTCCAACACTTTGCTAAAGTCAAAGTTTCCAAAATTTGTAGCCACAGGCAGAATTCAGTCCTGTTGAACTGTGTTTAATATTTAAAAGTTTTATAAGGCTATTCTTCAGCAAAACAACCAAGTGACATGAAAAAAGAACAGTATTTGGAAATTGCAGCAAAGGATAGACTGCTCTTCAGAATGTGTTCCCAGTTTTTTCCTCTTTCTTCACTCCTTTGCTAGTATTGCAGCCAAAGCTCTCCCTAACTACTAGTGGATACATAGAAAAAACCCATAATTGTACATTAGTGACTACTGCAAAGAAAATGTGAAAGAGGGGGCATGTCATGGAGGACATTTGCTATTAACCCAAACAAGAAAAGCATATGTTCCTTCTGATGGTCAAACCCAAGATTTTAGTGTCAAGAGTATATTCCACAATACCTTTTTTTGGTGATGTAGTTCTGATGGCATTTAAATTTGGTGTTCAGTCTCTGAGCACTAATTATAGATCCTGCCCTGATGACACCTAGGTGTGCAGGATGGTGCTTTTATACCCACTACCAGCTTTGTACATACTTTGAAAATGGCAGGATTCACCCCGTAAATGGCTTATTCTTAATTTTTCATCCTCAATTAAAGGAACTACATACTTTCCATATTAAAGTTTAAAATTGTGTTTATTGAGACATATGGGTATTTACTATGTGCAAATGTTATGTTTACTTTGAGATGTTTTCATATGTGCATATTTGTGTTAGCGATAATATTATGGTAATTTCTACATAAATGTGTATAGTATGTTTTTTGAGTGTCTCTGGAAGTAATTATTAGTTGTCTTGATGCTAATCTCTTTGGGAATGTAAAATACTGAATTGTGTGCTTAAAGGTTCACATGCCTGTTGATTTCACATGCCTTTTTTAGGGAAAGTCTGAGGCAGTTTTAAGTCTGAATTGAGATAACCTAGGCAAAGCTGTCTGTAAATTGCCCTGACAAGCCACATTTGGTTCAGTTTACTGATAACATTTATGAAAAGACATCTGAGGAGAATCATTCTCAAACTCTTGAAGAAAAATATTTTGCAAGGTGTCAGGAGGAAGCATTGCAGTTTCTAGAAGAGGGGACAGTAAGAAGACAATTGGGAAAAAAACCAGCTTGGAAACCTTATATTTGCAGATGCTTTTATACTTAGTGTACCATTCAGTTAAGTATTCTCTGAGAAAGTATTGCAATGCTTTCTCTTTTTTCTCATTAATAAAACAGTTTCTTGAAATAATATAGGAGAAATCTTTGGCCACCAAAATAATCCACTTACTACTGCTCATGAATTTGGTCTTACTAGTTCTGAGATGGCAAAGTTAGAAGAAGACCAAATCCTGTCCCCTGAAATAAATAAGAATTTTGATTCTCACTTCAACAAGGCTCTGATTTGACAGTTTCTAATGTCGCCACTGGAATACCACCTGGGCCTAACACCCTCTAAAATTACCTGAAACTAACGAACATCATGGTGACGTGAAGTACCTGAAGGGCACACTGATACTGGTGTCTTAGTTCGGATAAAAACTGTGGTTTTGAATGGCAAAAAATGTGATCCTGCTCATTCCTGCTTGTGGCACATCAAGGAATCTCTGTGGTGTACAGGACCATGGTGACATGGCCTCCTCATGGATGTGGGATCATGATCCAGGAGGAAGAAACATGCCCCATCTCCTACCTGCATGTTGGCAAGCCCCAGTTACTAGAAGCAGTTCCTCTGCATAATTTGAGTTGGCCTTGTCATGCCCTTGAGATGGCTTTCAAGACTGTGCTATCACTGTAAGTCAAATTACCAGGAAGCCACAAAGAGAAAGAGTAAATACTTCCCTTCATCTTATACAAGTTGGTTCCCAGGCTTTTTTCCAAAGTCCATGATACTGTTATAAACTGGTCAATGCTTCACATATCTGCAATTCTTACTTAGCATCAACTATGATTTCAACGGAGGAGCTAGGGGATGGAAACAAATAAGAGGTAAGTCACATTATTTACTGGTGTCATTCTTGTTATGCTAGCTGAGTTACTTTAGGGTGAATGAACAAAATTCTGTAATATGTTTGTGTACTTACCAGAGTAGTGGAATACACTCAAATGCTGTTTTGCAATGACCCACTTCATCAGAGCATTCTCATCACAATAGCAGCTGGTAGGCTTTATGTCAAGTGATTTATAAGACAAGTACCCTACTTTAATGATAGTGATTATCATGATTTATCAGATACTTTTTAGCATCCTGACAAAGAAAAAAACTTTTTTTGCAGTTAGGGGCATATCACCTTAAACACTGTACAAATGATTTGTCTTCTTGAGTAACACTGAGGTCTCAATCAGGTAGGTAAAGCTTAGAATCTTTGCAAAAAAAGAGGATCAGTATAAAAACAACATCAGAAAATAAAAGAATGAAAAATCTATTTATTACATTATAAATTCTTTTTGTTTTGAACACAATATGGATCTTGTAATGGCAAGTCTTATATTTCTGTGAATTTAGCAGATGGAATAAGAATGTATGAAGAACTCCAAGTCAACTGAGAGAATAATTTACATGAAATCTTCACCTCTGAAAACACAAGGATTCCCAGGCAATAAGTCAAGCACATTTGAAAAACCCTTCCCTGGATGGAGTGTAGTTGTATTATTTGCAGTTATCAGGGAGAGGGATTTTCTCAGTATGTAGTGCTTGCTGCAAAGTAGGGGGTTGTGCTGGTTTTGGCTGGGATAGTGCTAATTTTCTTCATAGTAGCTAGTATGCGGCTACGTTTTTGATTTGTGCTGGAAACAGTGTTGATAATACAGATATGTTTTTGTTATTGCCAGGCAGTGCTTACAGAAGGCCAAGGCCTCTTCTGCTTCCTCACCCCACCCTACCAGAGAATAGGCTGGGGGGGCACAAGAAGCTGGGAGGTTACACGTCCAGGACAGCTAACTCCAGCTGACCTAAGGGATATTTCACACCATATGGCATCATGCTCAGCATATAAAGCTAGAAGAAGAAGAAGGAAGGGGGGGGGGGGACACATTCAGGGTGATGGCATTTGTCTTCCCAAGTAACCATGATGTGTGCTGGAGCCCTGCTTTCCTGGAGGTGGCTGAATGCCTGTCAGTCAATGGGAAATGGTGAATGAATCCTTGTTTTGCTTTGTTTTCTTTCATGGCTTTTGCTTTACCTATTAAACTGTCTTTATTTCAACACACACATTTTCTCACTTTTACCCTTCTAGTTCTCTCCCCTATCCCACTCTGGGGGAAGTGAGTGAGTAGCTGTGTGGTGGTTAGTTGCCAGCTGGGGTTAAACCACAACAGAGGTACAGTAAGGTTTATGGGCTTAAGTGCATCACGTTTTTATCATGAGCATTGAGTCTTCTGAGTGGGTGAGTCCTTTAAAGTCACCAGGCTGTCTCACAGCAGTGTGGGGCTGTAAAGACAGTCCAGTAACTCCAAGTGTTTCAAACTGTTCCAAAATTTATTAGGGCTGAATGCTCCTGAGAACCTCATATTTTTGTATTTTCACTCTTACTTAGGTGTTTAATGGCTGCCTGGAGACAGATAACTGCTGTGGTTATCTGGTTAGCTCTTAACACCTAATTATCACTTCACCAAAGACTTTGGGCTGGGTGATTGATAATCAGTATGTTTAAAAGACTCCAAACAAAGGATTATTTTTCTGGTTAAAGCAATTAAGTGGATTATTCCCCTAATAGGAAACTCTTCAGTAGGTATGGGAGGAAAACTAAGGAATAGCCCAGTGCTTTGTGGGAAAAGGCTGGTTAAATTATGCAAGGGATAAAAAAAACCTGCTCTGATTTTTCCCATATGTTTTATACCTTTAGTCTTCTAATACAATATAGTAAGGAAGAGTATGGACTAAGTAAGAAGAATCTATCTTGGCAACAACCAGTACCAGTTGAAGAACTCAGCAAAACACCTTCTTTGACAGCACTTAGAAGGTATGGATAAGTGCAAAGACACCTTATTTTCAGGGTTGGAAGTGGAATGCCTGTGCTCTCATTTCTGATCATTTGTGTCTTTACCTTTGGTTCTCTAGTGAGCAGATCCAAGAAAAGTGACCTGCTCCTGGGAAGGAACTCCTTTAGGGAAGAACTTAAAATTGATCTTGCAGGATCACATCCTCTTCTCCCTGTCCCCACAACCTGCCTCCTTCCTGTTAGCCCATTTCAGAAGTCTTGGCAAAACTTACAGCTGACACAGAAGTTGGTTACTTTAATTTGGTTTGCACTTCCTGACTACTTGCAGCGTTCACATAAAGCCTGCTGTGGCTCTAAACCATTGACAGTGCTGAGGAGGAGGAGAAGGAGGAAGAGAAGAAGAAGAAGGGAAAAGTATAGGAAGCAGGACAATTATTGGAGGACGAACCCTGATTAAACCTGGTGACTGGTGAGCAAGATGGGACAGGGTCTACCTTTCAGAAGTCACAGGCTGCTGGCTATACAGTGGCATTTGGCTCTTACAAAGACAGGAAGATTTTTGTGTCCTTTTTTTGTGTCCTTTACCCTCTCCTTATGTCTTTACCTAGACTGGTGACTGTAGCCTTCTGCACCTTCTAGTTACTGTCACTACTTAGTTCAAAAGGCAGAAGCCCAGAAAGAGGTGCTAAGAAACAAACTGCTCAACATGAGACAACTATGAATGAGTATTCCATATAACTACTACGTCCTTTCATCTCATTCATTCACATGCTCAGTCCCTCACACTTTCCATTTATCAGCTGGCACATCATCACCTTTAAGATTTTAAATCATGTCTTCCAGGCTTCCAGTTTCCCTGGAGACTTCCAGTCCCACTACCACATCTTCCTGAGGACCTTGCTGATTCTCTGTGTGGCTAAATCTATAACCTCTGTAAGGAACATTTGATTTATGGGTGGATGCTCAGCTGGTTAGACGGAACATTCGTGTACAATTGGGTATACACGCACTGCCATGGAAAAGTAAACAAAGCTGAAAATTTCTAGAACTATGTGGGAAATGTCAAGGGCACAAATATCAGCATGTTTCATGAAATTCATGTAGGGACAGGCATTCTGAATCAGATTGTACTGTTTCCTCTGGTGCCTTAACTGTGGGTAAAAGAAACTCTCTAGCATCTATGAAATAATCAGCTCAAATGAAAAAATGTTTTTCTTCTTTTTTTAGTCAATTTTTAGAAGTTGTTTTTTGTAATTCCTAGAATTACATATAGAAGTGAAAAGTCTTACTTTAGGAAATACGTTATTCTTTTTACAGTTTACATCAAGCTTTCACTAAAATATCTTGGGCCAATGAGTTCCACAGACTAACAGACCCTTTTGCATTTCTGTGTTGTACTAACCAAAAGCCTGGAATCAGTAACATGACCACAGATCTCATTCCAAAACTATAAAACCATGAATACAGAGGTCTGTGGAATTTAGTAATGCTTCACTGTGAGGTACCCAAGAAGAAAATTTCTTTTTTTCTGTATATTTGGCATTTTCAACCTTTGAGAAAAGCAAAGACAGGCCTCATACCCGTAGGTTTATTCTGCGGAGGTGGCTTACTTGGTACTGATATATAGCCCCACTCAGAACTTCCCTTCCCTCCTGATTTTATTTTGTTTTTAAGCCATTAGAACAGGAGAAACAAAGCTGAAAGGTATTGCAGTGGTTCCTACACGGTGAACACACAAATGCTAACAGCATCTGTTGCTCCAAGAGTGTGGTGATTCTACACAGACCCAAATTATCTGGGTAACAGGAGCAGGTGACTAGGGACTGCAGTACTTGCAGCACAATATTGCATTCAGTGCAGTTCTGAAAATGACTAGAAAAGAAAGAAAATATGTGTCCAGACTTAGTTTGAGAATATGTCAAGTTCCTTATGAAATAAGGAAGAGGTCCCAGGGAACAAGAGGAAGGCACATTCAGTAAAGGAGTATTTACTTCTATTCTAACTTGTAGGAGGAAGTGTATCACTGGTGTGCAAAAGGCTATAGTGCCTTTTGGTATAGGAAATGTTATCAACATGCAGCCTAAAAGGTAATGTTAAGATTTTAGTTAAATCTATATGTTGTTTCCCCTGCAACTAAATACTTATTCTACAAGGAAATTATATTTTTTAAAGGAAACCTCCTTCAATATTGCTGCCTTTCCCACAAGTAAGTTCTGATGGGTGGTCCTTAGAGAGAATATATGGATCTGTTGGCTCCAAACATCAGGTTTTTTATTGTCTAGGGTCATGAATTGAATAATCAGGGATGGGAACAAAACTTACTCTGATTGTGTTGTTGCACTAGTTAGAAGCATGTGCTTGGTGATATGTGCTACCTGCCTGTACCAAAAGGGAAAAGGTTCTATGTGGGTAGTCATGTGCTTTTCAATGCCTGCTAGAACTCAGCAACTGAATTGAGACAAGGGTCACACTTCACACCTTACTCATGAAGCCTGTTCCTGAAACACCTCTTATAGAAAAATGCCCTGGACTCTCAGGAAAGAACTACAGGAATAGAATTTAAAAGTAGGAAGTTCAAAACATACATGGAAGAAAAATCCCAAGAGGCTGAACTGCTGGCCCTATACCAGTTATTCAGCAAAACAATTAGTGCAAAGAACACATGCTAAGTTGGAACCAGATAATACTGAGCCACAGTTTTCTGGGCAAATCATTGTAAACTTGTGTTCCAAGAACATTGTGATAGGCTAATTCTTACCATGGTAAAGCAAAAAGTACCGAGGGAGCTGGAAATGTCTTCATCTCACAGTGGTATATTTAAACCTGATGAACAGCTGATATTATTCCATGAATTTATTAGTATTACCAGAAAGTTACATGAACAAATAACAAAAGCTAAGTTTATTTTGAACTTGGCAGGGGTCTAGATTTCTGTCTTTTAATGTGATGATGAAATGATAGAAGATTTGGTGGAAGAAAAAAAAAAAAAGAGAGAAAACTTACCTGCTATTGCATTAACCTCAGTTAATAGAAGAACTGAAAAGAACATTCAATTTACTTTTTATTTCAACTATTAAAGCATAGCTAATTATTTGTAAGTTCAGAGAGAAGTACCTGGAGCTTAGTGAACAGTTAAATGTCTTCAGGGGCTGCAAGAGCAGACAAGAGGTTATTTTCCCCAATGTTTTTTTTTTTTTTTTTTTTTTTTTTTTTTTTTCTATTTGTCAGAGTAAACTCTATAAATCTAAAGCCTCAGCAGACTTCTTGTTTTTTAAAGCAGCTATTGTTCTGACAGTCTCTTCATTTTCTCTTTATTCTTTTTCTTCAGTAGACCTATGCACCAGAAACTGAAATGCAATGAGGGTTTTGTCAAATCTACGTCAAAATGAAGTTCCAAAGCAGTATTTAACAGGAAATGGAAAGAAAGCAATCTACTTTGCCACACTAGTTTGATGCTTAGTTGTCATTTCTTGCATTTGTGACTTCTCCCTTTGATCACTCTAATAACAATTCCTTAGACTATTAAAACTGGAAGCCAGAAACATGTTATTGGAAAATTCTACTTTTCACTGTTTATGCTGTCTGTTTAATTTTTATTATTTGCTCACCTTGGACCTTGAGATGAGGCTAATTTCACCACTCTCTTACCCCAGTGTCATGTCATTGTATACCTGTTCAGACTCATTTGTGAAGAGGTTAGTGACGTGTGATTGATAGGCTTTGACAAAACCTACTTCTGGGCGAAGTACCTTTGGTGAGGTGGGGTGGGTGTAGACAGTAAGATTTTCCTGTATTGCTGCTTGCAGTACAGGCGAAAAGTAGGCAGCAGGTAAGACTGGTGCAGCACAGATGTATTGGGCCCTTGCTTTTATTTCTAGTTCTGCTTTCTAGTTCTCTTTCAGAACAAAAACTCTCCTGTGTGTGAAGTTCCCCTAAAGGGGTGTGCTTACATTAGTTTTCAGTCTGACCTGGATGTATAGGACTGGGTAAATGGTCCTTTTGATTTTTGTTCTCTCTAGCACTTCAAAACACTTCCAGATGATCAGATAACCACTGTTGTTTGTATTCTTCTTTTAAGCATAACCAATGGTAAATGTTGAAGTAAGACAACAAAGGTGAGAATATTACCTCCTACCCCACAAGAGTCTGAATTATCCGATCAGTGTCACAAATGTAACAAGGATCATGGGAATTACTTGGAAATGTTTGTCTTTCCACCTCTCTGTCAACACCCTCCGAGTTATTTGCACTGGGTAATTTACATGGTGCTCTTTTTTGGCTGCTGTTTGACACCATTTACAAAGCAATCTGTGTTTTAACATGGAAAGTGTTAAAGTCTCTGAGCTGCTAATACCTTTACAGCAAGCTCCACTCATTTTCTTTGTTTGCTTTTTATGGAATCAATGGGCTGAAGTTTAGTGTTTGTAAAGATGGGGGACTGGCAATGGTAGCTAAAGCCAGCTACTCTGTGAGCCATTAGCGAGTAAGCTCCTCTGTGCAGCATTGCCAATGCAATACAGCCTAACTGGCAGCTCCTTTGCTATTTGTTCCTAGACTGCTCCTCAGCAGAGGATGCCAGTGTGCTTGTTTTTATGACACGGGCAAGTGAAAAGCAAGATGAGGCCACCATGGTTATTTCCATTTGGGATGTAAGGCAAGGTATGAACTCAGGTACTCAGGGTGAAATGCTAGTGCAGTGATCTGCTTGGAAAGGGAAGCTGTTGTAGAAGAGGTTTTCTGCACTAGTGCTGATATTTTTTTCCATTCTGTATAAGGCTACCATTGCAGAATCATTGATACCAGGTCCTGAGGGCATGCTTTGGCTACTGTAGCTGACTAAGTATAGTTCCCTTATTAACTTGTCAAAGTACGATGCAGCTGCATCATTTGCTCACCCATTTGCTTAACTTAAATAAAGGTTGGTGGTTAGGCTTCTGTTGCATTGTGCTCTCCTGCTAATTATCAGTGTATTTGTTTTAGAGACAATTAGCCACCTGGTTCATTCTCCCATTGAAGTCAGGTCATCATGAGTTACATCTGCTTTCAGGACTCTTCAAGTCCAAGACATAATAAAAAGATGATGGCTATGATTATAAAAAGCATGCAGGCTTGGGTGTAAGTTGTACAGCATATTGAATTCCCGAGGAGGATTGGGTTACAAAGCTCTTGCAGGGGCTTCCTTCTGCACGTCACAGAAGATGGATGAGAATAGAAAACAGTTTTGTGATGCCAGAAGTCCTTTAGCCTATGAATGGTAAAGAGTGTTTTCAAAGGTAGATTGATAAAGGCTAGGCAAAGTGAGACATGATACTTCCCTATGGCACTGTGATACAACAAAAAAGTGACAAGTAAGCACATCTCTGTGCATGCTGCATTTGCATAAAAATAAAAGTTGTTCAGACCTGTGGGTGTTTCCTTTTTAAAAATGTGCAATATAATGTGGCATAAGATTATGTGTGATGCACATTTACTTTTATAATCCCATATGTTCCGGTAAAACTCTGTATTTTGAAGTAAGATTTTATTACAGTAGAACCTCATTAATTCTCACTAATGACTGGGAGACCCTTTGCAAATTACTGAATTTTGTATACAATTGAATGCCATTAAATGCATTGTGTTGCTAGATGTTCCTCTACATCCTGGGGAGGCCGAGCTGCAGAGAACCCTGCCGTTGGAGCCTCAGCTATATTCACTCTGGAGAGGGGGGTACAAAGTCATTGTGATGGCTTTGGCTCCAGGTGTTTGCTAAAGATGTTCACGTGGGGCTACCTCTGGAGAGGATGGAGCCCTGTATGAAAGGAAAAAACAGATGGGGACCTGACAGTGTATAGATTAGCAAAATTTACTGTTTCACCCTTTCTGGCTTGGGGTCATGGAGGAATCACAATTCTGATCCTTCTGGAGAGCATAGGTATCACTAGCCTCATCTAAGGGCTCCTGGATGTCAGTAGGGCCATTTCAGATTCAGTAGGGCCACTGATTTAAATTGAAGGAAGAGCTAATCTGCCAGTAAAGAACATGCCGTAGTTCTTCCTGAGAAGCTGCATCAGCACACATAAACAGAGACAATACCATTCAGTATGGGCATCAAATGTAGGTGAGACTTAGTGTTCAGAGGAACTATGTGCATGCATAAATGTACTCCTGGAGATATCTAGTGGATGGGCGATCATCGGTTAGTGTGAGATGGTGGAATACCTGCTTGCATCCTTTTCATCTGCCATATTATAGAGCTACAAAGGCAATTCAACAATTCAGATGATAGAATCTAGCCCTTCATTATAAACTAGTTTTTCAATCTGATCTGATTAACTATGTCTCAAGGAAATCAGTCTTTCTCAGTCACTCCCTGTCTCTACCAGGACAGAGATTTTTTCAGATATATTATAATTGAAAGCAAAACACCTTCATTCTTTTTACAATAACTGAGCATGAAGGGGCTAAAAGGAGGAATCTGGGGAACCAAAGGGCTCAGATGGATTTATACAGAGGGAGGCAAACTTTGGTCTATAAATGAGGAAAAGGGCAAAAATTGTGGGAATGTCTAGGAAAGGGAATGCAGTGTTTGGGAAGTCAGGTAAACCCCCTAGCAAGCAGCACAGAGGTTGTGGGAGGGGTGGAAGTCACTCAGAGACACAGAGAAGACTAGAGCAAGGAGAGGGATGGGCAGCAATGCCACAGTGTACCCATGGAGAGAATGGAAAGGAGGAGGGAGATGGGAGGCATGAAAGTGAAAAGCTATGAAAGGGGAAGACAGACATGGATGTGGGCATATGTGAGAGGGGTGCATGGTATGACCAGATTATGGGAGAGAAATGAAGAGTGCTGGCGTAGGCTTCTATTTCTATCCTGAGAAATAGAAGTGAGAGTAAGAGAAGGAAGATGATATGGCAATGGGGAACTGGAGCATTCTCCTAACTGTTCATTCACAGGGTTTTTAGCACTTGTCACGTTTTGAAGAGATCTATTTTATAGCCAAAGTATAATTTATATTAGGGGAGGGAAGACTGTTAGCTGGTTTGCATTCAAACACTACTTTCAGCCTAACTCCTTCTAGCCAATCATTTGGTTAGCAGTGCTCAGACATCAGTGTCCCCCTATGCAGAGCTATTACATCCATAATAATTCAAATGTTTCAAATTGCAAGAATTGAAAAAAACAGAAAAAAAAAAAGAAAAAAAGAAAAAGCACATCACCATCTGACACCTGAATCTTCTGTCCTGAGCAGAAGAACCACTGGCTACAGCTGCTCCCTGACATTTACAGGATGTAAAGGCCCCTACAGCCATGTGTGCTTGGACCTGATAGCCCATCCTTGTCCTGCTTTGTTTTCCTCATCATGTTTGGGTTTTTTACCCACTTACACAGAGCTTGCATGGGAATCCTCTCTCTGGTGCTCAGTAGCTGTATCATCCATACATACAGTCACAAGCTTCTTTTCAAGCCTGAAATGCCTCTTCCAAGCTGCAGAGAAATTACTTTCTATGCAATGGCTCCTGTACAAGTCAGTAGGAGAAGAGTGAATGGGAGATCCTGTGGGAGCAGGATGGCAGTGTAGAGGAGCTAGATGAAAGGCACTGTATTGCCCTAATTTCCTGGCATGTAAGAAGGTAATTCACTTTGATAGCACATCACCACTGGTGGCTTTCCAACAGACGGAAGAGGCTTGCTAGTTGAGGAAGTAAGTAATGTCACATGAAACATACATAATTTGCACAGAGAGAAAATGTAAGACCACTAAGGTTATTGTTTTGCTAACAATGATTCATGACAATGACACTTTGGAGAGTGCAGGTCTGGGGTAGAAGCTACGAATAAAATGTATTTCTGCTGCAGGGATCTGTTCTTGTATCTGCTTTCTTGCAGACTTTTAGGAAGCTGTTGCAAACTTAATCCTGTTTAGCAATTATGATTTACTTCAGTTGGCTCTACTCTTCATACTGTTTAAACTTAGAATTAAAGAATAATATCCACCTTGTTGCTTAACATAAACCCTGTTAAAATAACACACATTTAAAATGGCATTCTTGGCATTATGGAACAATCAAAGGGGAAGACAAAAGCTTACCATAGCATTAATATATATATATATTTCTCAGAAAAAAATGTGTGAGATCTTTTAATGAAGACATCAAAGAATACATCTTTCTTAGCTGAAAAGAAGAATGTCTCCTGACAAAAGCCAATTAAGGAGTGAATACATTTTGTTTATTTAGACTTGAAAAATGTATATTCTTGTAAAATGGAAAAAAACACCCAACCACCCAGCCCAGTGTTCTTTTAAGGCTATGAAGTAGCTAAGGAAACATAAAGATGTATGACGCATAGAAGCTTGATACTGCATGAAAGAAACATAAAGACTGTGATTTTTCTGTTACCTAAGGCATGATATTGAAATATGTGTTCTGGGAGGGTTTTTTCTCAGCTTGCCTAGAGATTCGGGAACAAATTCTGCTCCTGTTTACACCTCTGTAAATCTGGATTTACTAAATGACAGGTGGTGGTTTTATTCCAAGTGCGTGCACTTCTGAGAGTGGGACTTTGCCCTGCATTAAGAGCAAACTAATAGCTCTTCGATGAGATGCCCTTGTTTTGTGCATTCCTCATCCTATACTAAAGGCATCCTACACGCTACCAACTCCATTTTTAAAAGTCAAGGTGAGACGCCTTTCAGCCTGGGACAGCAAATAGCCTCTGTTGGAGGCCCTGAGGGGCCATGCTCCTCTGATCCTTTTCCTTTTTTAAGGCAAGACATGAGTGTATTCGGACTTGCTTCTTTTGTGGTTGTGTAGTAGATGAATCCCAGTGACGAAGTGGGGCCTGGGAGACGCTCTGAAGCAATTCGTGCTGCCCTTTATCCGCTGCCTTAGGGCTGAGCTAGGGGTTATTCAGTCAGGTGAGCTTCCCATGCTAGGCTGAGATTCCTTGCCCATGTTTTGAATAAATATAGACAAGTATGTTGAAGAAGTTAGAAAACATCAGATACATTTTAAAAATTCTTGCCTGTCTACTGCATGGAATAGCTAGACAGTTAAAAGGCAATAGTCAGAAGGCATAAAGGTGTATCCACAAATGACTGAATTGTAATATATATGTAATAAATGCATAAAGGGACTATTGAAAACTGAGTATAGTTGTGGAAACAACCATGGGAGTACAAAATGTTCTGACCTGCACAGGACTTCAGTCAAATGGAAACAGCAGAACTTGTACCGTCAAACTTGATTGTCCTTCAAGTCCTGCATCTTGCACCCATTCCTGTGCAATCAGATTCACCTTGGGAAAAGGAATAGAGGAATAGAGGGCTTTCCCCACACAGAACCGCGAGGACCAGGGCTTGTGAAGGGTCAGGAACAGATAAGCTGTTCCTATTTGTCTATAAAGGGCTCAGTCTTCCTGGCTGGGTTGCCTGTAGTAGACCTCCAGTATAATGCCACCTGTCCCTGCCCTTCCTTTCATCCTGACCCATAAACTCTCTGCTTCCGTGCCCAGGCGGAGCTCTCTGCAGTCCATCTGGTCATTGACATCAAGGGTGACACCTCTCCTTGTCTCCTCTGCTGTCCTACCTAAAAAGCCTGCATCTTTCCATTCCCATACTCAGGATGTAGAACCTATCCCACCATGTCTCTGTGATGCCAATAAAATCATAGCCCTGCTGGCATGCACATATCTCTAACTGCTCTTGTTTACTCCCCGTGCTATGTGTATTTGCATGGGGGCATTTAAGTTTGGCCCCCAGTGAAGCTGACTTACTGGCTGGAATGCCTTTGTGCTGCTCTTCAGGTGCTCTCCTGCTGACCTGTGATTCCTCTCCAGGCTCTGGGCATCTCTTGCTGGCAATGGCATCAAACTGGTGGGAGTGGAAGGACTGAGATTTCCCTCTGCCAACAACTTTGGTTTAAAGCCCTCTTCAGCAGCTTGGCAAGCCTACGACCTAAGATGCTCTTCCCCTTCTCTGACAGACGGACCCCATCAGCCCCCAGTAGACCAGGTTTCTCAAAGCAAGTCCTGTAACTAGCCAACCCCCTGGCTGTGGCACCAGTCTTGTAACCATTTGTTGATTTACCAGGTTCAACTGGCACTTTCAAACCCCTTCCCTTCACTAGGAGGACTGATGAAAAGACTGCCTGCACTCCAGAGTCCCTTACTGCCACTCCCAGGGCTCTGTAATCCTTCTTGATACTCCTCAGGCTGCTCCTGACTGGAGTATGAAGCAGTACAAAATAATCAAAATAAGATAGTAAACGCTGGTTAAAATATAGAAGGAACCAGAGGAGTTCTGCTATATGCCAGACCAACTATCTTTATATTAGTGCAAGCAAGAAGGAGATGAAGATTTTAGCAAGAACTTAGAAATAAAGCATAACCAGCCATATTGTGCAAACCATAACTGAGGAAAATTCTGACTGTCTTGGAGTCCTGTAAGTATGGCAGCTGCGATTACAAGGCCTGCTTGGTGATACTGGAAATAGCACTCTAAAAATGTTATTCTGGGAGAGTTTAACTGATGCAGGAAGTCTTATACCACAGAATGGTAGCTGTCTTTAAATTGTATATTTTATAACTGCAGTTTTTTCCCTAATGGGACCATTTTCTTCCACTGTCACTTAATTTTCTGCTTTCTAGACTTTATATAAAGTCAAACTTTTTAGGGTACGTTATGGTTTACAGTTCTGATAAAACAATGGATTTTGTTTCTTAGGAGTTGCAACAAACTTTTAATTTATAACATGACAGTGAAAAATAGGTTGTGTCAACATAAGAATATTCTTTCCTGTGACAAGATGAAACTGTGGCTCATCAGACTGATGTGGATGCTGATCCTGCAATTGGATTTATCATGAATTTATTCAGAAAGGCTAGATTCAGGATTGGAACCCAGGATATTTATTACACTCTAACGTGAAAACATTGGGTACCACTTACATTAGACTGCAATAGACTAGTCAGGACTTATGAAAAAAATTAATTTGTCTGTGTTGTTAGAGGAAATGAGAGTGTGTAGGGAAAAGCTAGGGTCCCCTCATGAAGAAATCTCACAGTAAATAGAGCTTTATTGTGTACCACAAAGAGGGAAGTTGAAAACTGTTTTCTTTTATCATTCAGAGTCATACTGGAAAATGGATGGTAGAAACTTCAAAGTCAAGTGCTTATTGATGTTTTTCCTTATAAAAATAGTACAGGCACTTAACAGCCTTTGTATTATGTACATTCTTTAGCATGAGTGTGTAGCTGTGTTAGTCAGCAGGACAAACTAAATAATAAAGTTACTGATATATTTTTATAGACAAATCAAAACAAATACCTGGGCTTTCAGAATCACTCAGGATGCCACTTTACAATACAAGCAGCCACAGAAGCCTGAGTGGTTCCAAATGTTGCGTCTACAGAATATTACTTAGAACAGCGGTATAGCCAGAGTCCTATTGTGCAGCAGTGGATGAAGCTGAAACACCTCTCAATTAATTGCGCATTTATTAAACACTATGATTTACAAGAAAAAATGTAGTTCATGGCGGCAGGTGGGGGGTGGGGGAGTTCACGCCTAAGTTTTTTGCTTCAGCCTGCAAGCATTTCAGTACGCCACATCATTTTTAAACAAAAAAAAATGTTCAGGCCTTAGCAAAGCACGGCTTCAAGGATATGCTCTTTTTCTGATTTGAGGACCTATTCAAACAGCCAGCAGTCCACCTATGCTTCTCTATCTGTTTACGAAAGAAAGTTAGGTGATCACTGAAGGGTGATTCAGGGAGCCTAAATATTGCCTTAAGGAGGCACCTGGAGCCAGTCAGAAAGAAACACAGGCATGGAGATGCTGCTGGACTTTGAGGATTGCTGACAGCTCTACAGTTGACAGGACTGCTTCTGCCCCCAGGCAGCTTGTGCACCCCTAAGCCGCCACTTACAGTCTGAAAAAGAAGAGTCAAAACTATCCTCCTGTCTGCCTAGCCTACTAGAGAAGCTGCATTTTCATCCCTATAGATGGGAGAAAAAAGATAGTTTGCTTATGGAGAATGAACTTAAATTGCCTGCAGTTGCACTCTGGGGAGGAGAGGAAGGCATATACCCCCTAGAAACTCAGAAGAATTAGTTTACACCGGAGTGACGCAAAAGGTCTGATGTGTCCAAAGTGGTACAGTACCATAGGCTTTATTTAGGGTTTTTGAATGTATCATTGTTAAGTCCAATTTAATCAATTTTAATAAGAATTGTATTTCAGATTAGAGACTTAAGGGCAGCCATCATCACGCCTCTTTAATTCTCCTAACCGATACCTTTTTACTGCATGGATAAATATGCTTTGAAACTAATACAGTGTCATTGAATCCAATACATTCGTAGTGGAACCAATCCATGCATACTCAAGTAACTAATTTTTTATGGAAATGAATAAATTTCCTTTCAAGGCATAATATTTTCACTTATACCAATAGCTTTTCACTGAAACCAATGCTTTGTTTTCCAAAACCAGCACATTTCATTTCAGGCTTATATACATCTTGCTTGCTTTTTTTTTTTTTTTTTTTTTTGTTTTCCTTTCTCATAATTAAACACATTGAACTAAATACAGTATTGGGTGTCTAATGAAACCAACACATTTTCATAGGGACTACTTAGAGTGAGTTTAAGCCAATGAATACACTGTGCTTCTCAGTGTAATTTAATAAAACGAACATTGTGAAATGGAACATGCTTTTACAGACAATCTGCCTCAGGACTATGTCCCCATATTTTCCATAAGCTGAGTTTGAGGCCTTAAGTTTTCTGCTCTTTTGGAGGATTTTGCTGTTCTGTGGTAGCAAGACAGGCTACAAGGAAGATAATGAGAGACTGGATGTATGCATGTGTGGTGAGTGAATGTGCACCGAGTATTAGAGCATCCTCAGAGGAACAGAGAGTAGCCAGATGACCACTGTGCTGCAGTGATGCTTGACCAGTTTAGCAGCCCCTCGGTACTCTGCTAGATGGTACATTTTAGGAAAGCCTGTAGGTTGTTTTGGGTATGATCAAGTTGTCTGTCACTGCAGTCTCCCCAACATTCATCTGTTACTGCTTTGCAGAGCTGCACCCAAACCTTGCAGGGGTCAGGTGGTGGCTGTGACCACTTGCATTACACGCTGGGGGAACAGGGGAGTGCTGGGGCAAATCCAGAATAACTCAGCTTTCGCTGAGTTATTCTAGCACTGAGCAGTGTAACTGATTCAGTTTGACTCAAGAAGTTGCCACACGCTGTAAAGAAATGTACTGTAAAGTGACAGTAATCTGTTTAATGCTATGCAAAGACAGATATTTGCCTCACAATTGGGTAGAAAGTAGCAACCATTTTGTTGTAAATGTTTCATTATTTTGGCAAAGGCCAGATGTCATTTTTATAGGTCTCAACGGTGTTAATAGGTTTTTGAGTCTACTTAGAAGGGAAAGCCTAGAAAAGGAAGGAGAAGGCTGTGTACATAACTGTGTGCTCTTTGGAAGACAAACTGTTGATAGAGTTGTGGAAATGAGGCCTCTAAGTTTCTAAGAAGCAAAAACTTTGGCGTTTTGTGAACAATAGAGGTGTTCGCAGCAGTTTCTTCCAAACTGTATGGCACTTTTCAGCTAGGATTGTGTGCAGTTTGTGTCAAAACATTTCAGTGAAGAAATACAAATACAGACTAATGTTTGACTTCTTTTGTTGTGTTGAACTGGAGCCAGAGAAAGTATTTATATATAAATCCACTTGTGAAATGCATAACCCTCTCAATGTGACTTATATGTCTGAGGCTTACAGAGAATTCAAGCTGATTGACAGAAAATACTGCTCTTACGGTGTCAGAATGTATTATCGTGCTTATACAGAAACACAAAAAAATCCCTTTTTTCACCAATGTACGTGTTCATTGTCATTATATTCTGGTATACTGGAGATGTTCAGGTACTAAAATACCCAATTTGCTAGGACCTAAAGCTACCATGAAAATATATTAGGCAAGCAGATGGATAATTCAGCTTGTTGGTTTAAAAAAGTGTGCATTAAACATTCAGTATTTGAAGCCTGATCTAAAAAAATGATTCTGTGGGGTCAAAACTGCCATTCAGTGAAGGAAAGAAAAATAAGAACTGAGACAATTAAAGAAAGATTTCCATGTTTGTGCTACAGTTAGTTAGTTACTCTTCCTTTTATTCATTTCTCCCCCCACTAAGCCCGTGCACATCAAGCAACTGACAGTTAGTACAGTCTGCAAATAGATCATGAGCAGATTACATACATCTTTGTGTATCTGGCACACAGGTGCTATCTGCTTTTGTGGAATAGTTGAGATTAAAGCAAATTAATTTTGTGTAATACATCCTATATGAGAATGCCCTGTGTAACCCCTGTTGGTCTCATTGAATCCTTTCTTTTCCCTCATCCCAGAGTTGCTCTTTAGACCACTTGCAGCATTCATATTTTCCCTTTGAGCATGTACCACTGCCTTAATCCCCTCTTTTCAGTTTAGATATGGCAGTGTTGTTCACCCTTTCCAATTTGTTAAACACCACTAGGATCTTGCATGTTAAAGGATTGCGATGTGAATGAAGAGGAGGAAGTGACAGTTGGCCCTTGTTAATTTTAGTATCATGACCATTTTTATCAAGTGGGTGGCCCATACTGGCACTCAAAAATGTTCTCCTGGTGACAAAGTGGAAAAGTGTGTCAGTTCCTGCGAAAGGGCATCACCTTAAAGAGTAGATAGAAACAAGTGTCACTTCAGAGGAGAAGGAAGTACAGAAAAAGAGCTGCTTGGAGAAGCAACCTTGGTGCTGCGCTGCATGCTCAGCTACACATGGGGCTGTGGCACAGGGGAGAAAGGACAAGAGCATCAATGCCCACATTGCTGGCCCAGTGACTGTGGGAAGCAAGAGAGAGACAAGGCAAGAACAAATCCATAGAAGGGCTTGAGTGGAAGTATAAGATGGGTCAGCCTGACAGGGAGAATTCCTGTGTTCCTAACTGCATTAAATGATACCTTATAGACTGGTTTAGGTGCCATCATAGCTATACCTGTAGATAACGTCCTCCGCTCTTCTCCCAACCGAACCTCATTCTTCGAGTTTCCCCGAAAGTCATGTTTCACACAGTGGAGAACGGCTTTTATACCTCCACATCTCTTGTGAACCACCATGTGTATTGATTAAATTTCTAAACCAAAGCATCATCCGCTTGATGGTTTTGCTATCGCTTATTCTGATATTGTGAGGCAGAGTTCAGGGATGGCTACTATGGAGCAGCAGTGGATCAGCTGCTGTAACTCTTTCCACTGTGACACTTCTGTTAGTAAGTCAATGGGGTAATGAATAACTGAGAAGTTACTTCATTCCACTCAGTGTTTTTATTGTGATGCTGTGCTTGCAGTTATTTATGCCTCCCCCCAACATAGATAAGGCTCCCAGTGACATGACAGGACCAACTTCGAATAGAAAACCTGAAATCCTAAGTTTGACATCCTACCAGGAATTAATGCTTCCATGTGCTAATGCTTATAGAGAAGCAGTGATGAAGTTTGTCCATGGAGTTCACATTCTTTACCTAGAATACACAGCAAAATTACTTGGTATGCTGTATCCTTTCTATGCTGTACCCTATGACATTTAAAGAACACAAGCATCCCTCTGACCTGCAAGACACTGGTTTGAGGATATAGCTTGTAGGAAGCTCTGAGAATTTACAGAAAGCATATGGAGGAAGTTAGGCTGGAGGCAGTGGCTCAATCTTATTCTTGCATCCTTTCCATCAGATGCTACTGCTACACCAGTCTTTGTCCCCTAAAACTCAAAAATCATGGAAGGAATATGTATTTTGCCAGAAAGTTTCTTCCTCTGCTCCTGGGGTGGCGAGGCTGCATGAGGTCATACTCACCTCACCGAATAGAAAGCTGCACTCTAATGCTTGAAGGAGCCAGGGACTGAAAGAGAAAAGTGATGAGAAAGTGCCTTTATATTGAAACTGAAAATATTCCAGCTCTAAGTCCTACACAGGAAGGTGGAAATTTTTTTTTTTTCTTCTAAAATGTATAGATTTCATATTTAGGTCTCAGTAACATTTCCATCAGGTGACTAACTTTCTCCATATGCAACCAGGGGAAAGAAGGGTGAAGAGGGTTTCCAGATTTAAATGAAAGAGTATTACAAAGGAAGCTAATTTACAAACCAGAAAGCTTAATAAGAAGTAGGATAACCAACTCACAATAGAAATTCTCACAATAGAAAGAGAAGTGGAAGGACAATAAGGACTGTTCACTGACAGTTTGAGAAATGATAAGAGCTACCAGCAGCAGTACATACCCTTCCATTCTCAGCCAAGAGAAGTGTTATCTAAAATGATGTAGAGCAACTATAACTGATAATAATGATTTTTATCATAGCCACGACTGCTATGAACCTGGTCAATGGGATAAGAGCAGGACAAGTGAAAGATGAAGCATATAAATAACATGTGTAAAAACAGGACAATAAGCAGCACTTCAGAGAGTACTGTTTTCCCTCAGTTATGTTCAAAGGTCATTTTAGAGAGCAGCTTTTTATGTGATTGGGTTCAAAAATAACATTCAAAACTCTCCAAAGCACCTAATAAGCTGGGACAAGAGGACAGTGGAAAGACTGCCCTGGACAGATTAACCTTCATCTTGTCTGGAGTCCACTTTCTAGGCCAAGCAGAGCTAGGAAGTGGAAGAGTAAATTAAAAAAAAAAAAAACAAAACAAGCATTGCTCTATCTAATGATGCTTTAATGTAACTGACAGAAAATATCTTTTTGTCTCAAGCACTGATCTTTCACCTTCAGGCATACACTCTGGGATCTCCAGGGCAGTCTTGCCCAGTTCAGATCGGGCAAAACTTGGCATAGAGGCCTCACGGGTGCCTTGGAGAGGTGGTGTGGGTGGGATGAGCGAGATGTGACAGCCCGCACGCCTGCTGAGCTGGCCTGGTGGGACCAAGAGGAGGGACCCGAGCTTAGGTGCAGAGGTGGCTGCACTGAGGGCCCTGACAATCTCTGGTTACACAGAGGGAAGGTTACACATCATGTGAAGTGGGCATGGGCTCATGTGTCTCTCCTGGATGTGGGCTTGCAGAGAAATGAAACAAAACAACTGTCACACAAATTAATCCTTAAAACTGAGCCCTAAATACTAGAAGGACCAAGGTAAAGCTGAAAATCTTTATCTGGCATTGCTAGAAACCATATTTATATACTATTTACATAACTATATGTGATCAACTCAAATGTAGTCACTCTTGGTATGTCAAAATCTATTTGTGGCTTTACCAGAGAGTAGATTAGCTTTGCAGATGCTAATACCTACAGAATGGCAGGATTTAGTCTAGGGAAACTGCCTAATCCTTAACTATAGAGGCACAAATGAGTTACTTCATATCCCAGGGGAACATGGTACAAATCTACAAACAGATAAAACACAAGAAATATTGTTTAGACACATGACACAGCCACTGTGAACGTAATTACTAGATTTCTTGCACAGGTGTTTTTGCCTTCATGTCACGTCCCTGCAAAAATGCGCTTTGTGCACTGCCATGTTCTGCAGCTCTGTTTCACACGCAGGTGGCACTTAGATGGGGACATACTTGTTCACGGCCCTCCAAGAAAGTACTGACGACCCTTTGCTTGTTCACTGCTATATCATCACTGACACTATAAATCAAGCACGCTCTTGTGGGTGCTGTCCTGTAATAAAAGTGGGACATTCCTCTGAGAAGGGGAGAATGGAAGTGAAACATATGCTTGCGGAGGCAGGAGCTGGACCTTAACATTTTTAAAAAACAGTATTTCCACCATGGCTATTTAAAACACCCTCCCTCCGTTTATGTATTTTTAAGTGCATACTCATGTAAATACATCTGATCATATGGCAAATGTCATACAGTGTGAGAAGAACATATGACGGCTTCGCCTGAGGGCAGAATCAGCCTTTCCGCCGTGGCCAGGCCATTCGTGAGTTGTCAGGTAATGTTCCACTGCTTAGAGCTCTTGTCCTGTCACACTGAAGTCAACATACCAGCTATGAAAAGTCTGGTCAACTGATGCGCACTGGTATACCTTCATTTGGGAGGAAATAAAACAAAATTCCCATACTTTCTGAAGGATTTGCCATGTGCTGAAATATACGCACGGTGGAAGGCAACTTCCAACTACAAGGAATTTTTTTGTTAATAATCTTTACCGATCCAGTAATGAGGTACACAAGAAGAGTTAGCTACACATACAGTGCTTTCTAAAACTATTTCATGAAAGAAAATGTAAACAAAGTGAATTAACAGAATGTATTTTTTTCTAAAGAGTAATTTTCTAATTTTTCCGTTGTGCAGCAGCTGCTGTTGCCATGCTGTCATTGCTGTTGCTATGTATTTTTGAGTGTGCCAAGATGTAATTGGCTACTTCAGCATATATAAACTATTGGTAGAGATGTTTCTATGGAAAATCGCATCTTTTTTCAATTGGTTCATGTTGAAAGTAGATGTGCTTAGCTATCATCTCAATTTAAATTGAGACCAACAGGTTTCAAGTCTCATAATGCTATGAAGCCACATGCTATTCATCATGGTGGAACTGAATTTAGGCAAGAACTTTTATGTTGACATCACAGTAGAATATGAGTGAGATTGCATCTCCACAGTCTCCAAATGTTTCTATAGTCTTTGGCAAACTTCTTGATCCACTGTGAATCATATTTGCTCTGAGTGTATGACTGTTTCCTGGTTTTGTCTGACATAACTTGCAGGTTACTAAATCAAAACTCTTTTCAAACTAGTTATGTATTTTGCCTGAAGACCTTTTATAAATAATTAGTGACTTGTTCAATGCAGCTATGTATCTAAAAATCCTCTGAAAAGATTGACTAATACCTATAGAAATGATGCCAAACTCATCAGGTTAGATGTTGCTAAACCTAAACAATTCTGAATATATGATGGGCTTTGGGGAGAACGAAAGACTTACCATTTCAACTGAGGAACAGATTTAGCTTATCTGCTCTGGACATACTTGTCATATGACCTTGATCTAAAAAGTAGACGTGTACATCTGGGCTACACAGTCAAGGGGTTGGTGGAAGTTAGAGACAGTGTGTAGTAAGTATTAATTTCAGCTTCATACCGCTAAGTTTTCCTACAGTGAGGGCGATAGAATCTGTTTCAAACACATTATTCATATTTATGCTAATAATTGTTTTATAACTAGAGTTTACCAAGGTTACATGAAAACCTGCTACAGTCCAAATATAGATGCAACATAAGGTGAGACCTAATGCAAGGTACAAGAGTACATGACTGCAAACACTATGGGATTAATTTTTTGAGAACAAGTGACATGTTTTGCAGCCTCAGTTTCATAATTCTGTCTTACTTAAATACTTTCTCATTGTAGAAGTTAAAATAAAATTAGGGGGGTTTTGGACACTCTGACGTTATAGAAATGTATTTCCAGAGGGAAATCTGCAAGTCCTCCCCTGTAGGAGGTGGCTGAAGTGTTATTTAGATTTAAATGAAATGAGATTTGATTGAAGGGTTGTTAAGAAGAGACTAAACAGTGTTGAGTTATATCACAGAGAAGATGAATTATCATCTACTTGGTTCATAAAATATCTTCAACTATTACCTATGTAAGATGCTCTTTTTTATGTCTCATGCACCTTAGAGTCTCCTAATTTATTAGCAAGTCAGACTGTTTCCTCTTTTGTTATTCCTAAAACTCCTTGTCTTTGACCACTGCTCTGATTCTTGGTCTATTACATCAAAGATTATTCTTTTTCCTGGAATGTTGTGTGATTTTTTTTCTTTTTCTTCCTTTTTTTTTAAATTTTCCTCTGTCTTTGTCAGAACAGTTACCCAACTCAGCAATGGCAAGCACAAGCTTAAAGCTTTGGAGATAATTTTTTCTTTCTTTATTCCTCTCTAAGTCATGGAAAGTTCATACTGTCTGCCTGAGAAGAATTGAATTTTCCTCATCTATAAGCTGTACTGCTGGAAATAAGCTGTCCAAAGAAATTATGAGTTGTTTATGTTATTTAGTATTGACTAAATATTGAAATTTACTAATGATAGCATGTGTCAGTCTCCAAAAAGACAAGCTTTTTTTAAAAAAAGATTTATGCATTTAGGTCACCAACCTGCCATTTTAAATATTTGCTCTTCACTAAAAAGCTTATTCAGGAGTGCTAACAATGTTATCATAGTGTAAATTTAAAAAAAAATGTCAGAGTACTTTTATTGCAGTGTCGTGAACTGCAAGTGGTCTTCTCAAACATTACATTTTAATTTAAATTTTTCATTTAAAAGATGTTGTGCTGGCATTCTGATGCACCCATGAAACATGATTTGTGGCAAGGCTGTGCACGTGCACACACACACACACACACACACACTGTGGCAGGACAGATATGCTTTACCTTCTGGGGCATCCTAGCACCTTAGACAGTCTTAGAAGTGATTGCAAGTCCCTGCAGACCCTATGGATGAGTGCCACAGTGACATAATGCCACGGGTATGTGCACAATGCCCCTACAAAGCATTAATTTACCTGCTGCATTCTCCTCCGATCACTTCCAGCTGAAAGCTGGTGAGTGCCATTACTGCTACTGCTTGCAAGCAGGCAACAACTTAATGGAGATGATTCCCTTTAAGAGGTCTCTGCTGAGTTTTTGGTTGTCAGGGAAGATGATAGTCTCATCCCTCTGGTTAGATAAAATTAAGACTCCTTCTGAATATCTCATTATTGATCAAGTGGCACTTGGAGTCAGCTGGTTATATTCCCTCTCTGAGAGGCTAGCCATTTTCCAGAGGGGCTTCTAAGGCTACAGAGAAGCCCTGGCCTGTGAGGGGTTTTCCTGAGGTCCTTTCCTCTGGGCAAATATCATTTTAATAAAAAATAAAGACTGACTCTACCCATCATGAAGAAAAAATTCCTGGCACCTTGAAACAGCAGAAATTCAGTGTTGTGAACTGCTGTGGTCACAGCAGCGAAGTGTTCACGAAATCTGGATGATGGAGTGTAGCAGTAAGTGAAAACCAGAATTTGGCCCTCGGGCTTAACCTTATTTCCTTGACATCCAGGGAGTGGGCAGACAGATTAATGGGTTAGAGCAGAGACACAGCTATGCCCTTTCCTCTCCCTGCCTGAGCCGAAAGGGCACAGGGAGGGCCTCTGTTCAGGCCCTGGTACGGTTTATGTACTAATGCTCTCGGTCTAGCGTGGCTCAGAAATGCCTTGTTTCTAGGGACTGCAGGCTGAGTGCATCACGGTGTCTACACTTCAGTTTGCCTAATTGTTTCTTATAGAACAAGACATTTTCAATTGTTATAATTTTCTGAAACTCCTCCCTTTTCAGCAGAAACTGTGCTCACTTTCAGTCGGTCACAGACCAGTTTTTTTTCTGAAAGTTTAGTAAGAAATGGTAAGGCTGTTTGCGGATAAAAGAAGTGAAAAATACCATTTTCTTTGCTAAGGAAGTATCACTGTAAGCTAAGGGCTCTGTGCTGATCCTTGGAGTTAAGTGTGCATATTTCTAACTCAAGAGTGTGAATGCTGTTTGGGTATAAGAGTGTATAATTTGCTGTAATCTTGGCCTGTGCATTTTTCGTAAACTGGCACTTTGTTATTTGGAACTAGTCCATTTGTCTAAGTCCCTCTTGTATTCCTGTCAAGCATACCCGTGTAGGAAAATAAGCCTGTCTTTCTCTTTAAGGCAATGACATGTTTGTTTGTTTGTTTCTAGATCATATCCAAACAAATTAATTGTGACTACTTGGTTTGAACTTCTAATTTCTGTGTATTGTTTTGGAGTCAATATGTGCTCTTAGAAAGAAGAAATATGGAGTTATACAGGAAGAGCACAAGGGAGTGTCCTGCAAGAGAAATGCTGAAGTTGGGGGGGTTCCCAGTGCCTCCCTGCACATTCCCCTCCTACAGTGGAGGCTTTCACTTGCTGATATGGGAATATATGATTTGGCATATGAATCTACCTGCATCCCCGCCCACCCAAAAAAATATCTCTGTAAACTACATCTGAAACTGAAATAACCTTGGCCCAGGGACTTGAGCTGGATGGACCTCTTGATGAGGTCCTCAGTATTAAAATGAATGATACAAGGAATATTATTTTATGGGTATTCAGTCTACCCTGATCTCAGTTATGGAGTGTTCATAGTTGACACTACCCTTCTGTTTACCATCCCTTCTATAAATCTCCTTTTTGGTTTCTGGTGGAGACACAACAGTCCACCAGTTTAAATGGGACTGTGCTGGTATTCTTATCAGATAAAAATCTGCCCTGCTGTGTTGATTTGCATTAGAGTTTCACACACCTGCAAAGGCAAGAGGGGTTAGCAGTTGGACTGGGACCCACTGGGGCTTCTGGCATGTGGGATGAGATGGGAAACACAGCTGGGTTTTGGAGGAGTCACTGTGAGGTTCAGTATGGCAGAAGGACCATTTGCTCCACTTCTCAAGTATGAGGTAGGGGTACCTTGAGATACCTCAGGAGTCTTAAACTCCTACTTCCTTTCTTGAACATCACTTGCTGGGCATCAGGGGTTGATCTCTCCTGAGATTAGATACCTGTGTTGATGATATTTAGAGGTGTGATGGACCTATTTTATATGCCCATTCCAGAGTTAAAACAACAGATATGTAAATACTCTTGGCTTCACCAAGTAGATTCAAGTATATTTCCCCTGAGGATAGAGGAAGGACAGGGAGGGGGCTTACACTGAACACCATAGATCTGACTTTATATGCCCCAATTTGTTTCCTCAGTCCACTATGACAGTGAGTACTGAGGGACACGCAGAGCTATGCTAAACATGATTTTCACCTGATCTGATCCAGGCTTTAGGGACTTACTACCTTTGGAGTCTGCAAGACCCCTTCAGGGGTCTGCAATACTGTGAACTGTACTGAAAACAGAAAAATCTCTGGCAGTCACTCTTCAAAATTGCTATTTTTGCTTTAACTTTCTGTGATCTTCTCCAAACCACCCTCCTTAGTCTTCCAGGAGCTAAGCAGTGAGTAGTTGTGCCTGTTCATTAGCTGCTTGGGAGACTCATGTGTCCTCAAAGAGTGAGATTCACTTCACAGGTCTGCTATTGCAAGTCTGTGTATGCAAACCCAGCTCTTATTTAGCAGGTTCACTTCTGCAGGTGCCAGGGCTAGAATTTTGTTTCTTTGTTTGTTTATAAATTAAAGGTCAGGTCCTGGGATCTGGTCCTCTTGAATTTCTTGGCTTTTGCCAATTTGAACAGTCACATGTATGATCATTACATAGTATTATAGTGATTACACATCAGTCTAGGAAGACTGACACTTTGATGAGCCCACCGCAGAAGGTCAGTAACAGTAAACACAGCACGTGTTTCTGAGTTGAAGATGACCATTTGGTCAGGCCTGCTGCTTTAGTTAGCAGCATTGCTCTTTTGGTCTTGCTAAGGGTGTGTATTACTGCAGACCTGAACATTACAACTCTAATTTTTCGGCTTTTCACTTAATTATCCTTTTCCATCATTGCATTAAATAGTATGGCTTTGAAGATTAGTGTCATGTGCGTGACTATAACTGTACTGAGCCATCATTTTTGGGGTGTGTGGGAAGTGGATTTTAGCAACAATAATTTCCTTGAAAGTGAGAAATCAGAATACAGTATAGCTTCAGGAAAACATATACTGACAGCAGTACATAGCATGATGCAGACAAGACAGAAATAAAGCACGTTGGTTTCTTGTTACGTGCTATTTGGTTTTAGTCTCACTTGTTACCTATACAGAGATTGCTGATACAGCAGTGTTGTGCATTGTCATAAGCCAGTGAGGTTTAGTGGGAATGACTTCCCAGAAGATCAGAGCTGGTCATCAGTGCTTTTGAGAAAAAGTGAGGTAACTGGTTTTTAAGTAACTCTAATGTGATTTGAGTGGGATAATGCAGCTGTCCTGAGCAGTGGGATTTCCCAACCCACACCACAGGGACAGCGAAACTGGACCCCTGGAATGGCTGCAGCGGGTGACAAAACACTTCCCTAGTTGAAGTTCTCTGAGTTCAAGTAACATTCAGGAGTGACCAAAGTTCTCTTTCTGCATCTCTATTTCAGCTTCAGCCTCTGTGACAGTATGAGATAACTCAATTAATATAAAAAGATAACAGTATATTAGAGTCCTATGAGGAAGAAGTTCCTAGATTGAGTCCCTAATGCATACAAGGATAATGGTAAGATAAAGCCCTAGTTAATTATATTGAAGAGGCAGCAAGAAACTCACAACTAATTGTGCTGTAGTTAAAAGTATTTCTTTTCTAAATTAACACTTAGTACTGATTGTGTTCCTGTTATTGTATCAGAGGATCAAGATTACAAGGTCTAGGCATTCACTGATGTGTAGATCTGTCCTCAAATAAACATTACTTTGGAAAACTGCAGGTGTTTTGTTTGTGCTGTGGATGATAATGACAGTAGGGAAGTCTTTGGTTTGCTATATTGCTTTGTGAGATGCTGGCGGTGTTAGAGGTAGTGAGACCTAGAAGTACTGGACAACTGCATGTGTGTATTAACGCATGCACATACATGTGCTACTTCTCTTATTTATTTATATCCTGTCACATCTCATGTCCAAGACAAAACCTCTGTTGAACAAATACATCATAGCTGGTCTGTGGTGGGCAAGACTTCAGTCCTGAGCCAGAGGAGAAGAGGTGCTTTTTCACTGACTCCCACAGAAAGCAAACAAAGCCCGTTCGTCTGCAATGGAAGTTGAAAATCCACTGCACTTGCAAACAAGCAACCATGTGCATTCCCCCTCTCCCCAACACACACAGACACACACACACATGTATGCACAAACATGCAATACACTTGTCTGTGGTTGTGCACAAGGAGTTTCTGCAGCTGGGGGTTCATCTCAGGAAGGGATGGAGTAAAAGGGCAGTTCTGTCATACCATGAGGTTTCTACAGAAATCCCATCTGTGTAGGCTGCCCTTGGAGATGTGCTGAATCAGTGCCTTCCTCCATCAGCTTGCCATATTCCTTCATGTTGCAGTAATCAGGGCTACTGATAAAACCTGTGAAAATGAATTAATTTTCCTGTTAAACTCATCCAATTATACTAAAAGCAAGTAACGAGAATATGAGGGAAATACAGCTATCTTAGCCTACAGATCACCCAACATCCTCAGTACAGAAGCATCTAAAAGCTGCCTGCTAAGTTGGTTGATATGCCTTTTATTTAGCTTGATGTTAATTTGCTAAACACTGTTTTGGTGTATGTGATTGTAGAACATAAAAATGCAGTAGGTGGTTTATAGGAGATGAGAGCAAAAGAATATTCTGTGCTACGAGCTCTACATACAATGCATATTCTCCAAAGGGATGAAATTTCCCTCGAGCTAATGGGTAAACTGCAAAGTGAGGTACACTAGCAGCTTTACGGTTTGCTTTAACCTGCTCCTCCTACCCGTGCTTTGTGGTGGGTGTACAACTGTTGCAAGTAGGTGGCACAGCTGTTTGCGTTGACTGGCTCAGTACCTTTGGGATACAGACAACACAGTTAACATTGCAAGATGAAAATGGCATCTATACTTTAATAAACTCATTCTATTTCTTTGTGGGAGAAAAGGGGGAGATGGGGAGGGGGAGAAGTTGCCAGCTTGACTATATCTGTATTAGTGCCACTGCTCAAATCACACGGTTGTGGCTAATGCTTGCAAAATCCTGACTAGCATTTGAAAGGGTAACATCAGTTTATTATTGCTGCAGTAGCTGTTAACTTTATGAAGATTTCCTGTGCACCTGCCTGCTACCACATCTTTAACATATATGCATATTTATACAACTTAGGCAACATATGTTTGATGATTTTTGTCATTTATATTTACTACAGTATGGATAGCAATTAAAAAATAACCATGTTCACTGTGATGAATTGGTGAAATTCCCGGAGAAGTAGAAACTACATGTAGAATCCGAAGGTAGAGAGCAAGGTAAAAAGCATGTAAAAATCTAGTTCATCAGTTGGAATATAAAATGCAGACATGTGACCGGTGTGTATATGTATATATAAAAACATAAAAAAATATGGGAAAGAATACACTATTTTGTTTAGAGGTAGAACAAGGGAATAGATCATTTAGAGTGGGACTTTTTCCCATTTCAACCACCCTTCACAGATAAATAGTTGAGTTGTATTGTAGTGGTGATGGAGGATGACATTTTCTGCAGAGCTGCTCCCAGATTTGTGTATTTTGAATGTAAAATGGATGTATTTAATTGCAGATACACATGCAAAAGCAAATGGTGTGCTAGGACCTGCGTGATGATACAGTCCCATGTCTGACTCATCCTGGCAGCAGATCGGGCAGGTCTCCCAAACGCCAACTCGGGTGCCAAGACCAGGGAAGGGCTATGGAGAGGAGTTTAGGGAGTGATCCTTAGAAGTAGCCAGCTTAGGGGAAACCTCAGGCTCAAGTCTGTATTTGGTGCGTCTGAGTTAAAAATAGAGGAAGATCCTAGGGAGAGGGTAAGTTTTGGATATTAGCCCGCTGAAACTGTGTAGGCACATGCACACCAGCACCCACACTGTGTATGAAAGTGAGATAAGCACACGTGATTTGTACTCAGAATGTAGGTGCCAGCTTTTTTAAAGAGAATTTCTTACCATGTGGCATATTATCATATTCAAGACCTGCTCATCTCTGTAAAAAGACAGAGGATGGTGGGCTGTGCAGAAATGGAGTGAGACGGTGGAAACGCACGTAGTGGAACTGTGAAAACTGACATGGGAGTGGAAAGGAACTTAGAAAATTTAACTTAAAGCGAAAAATGGAGAAGGCTAAGAAAGCTAGATCTTGTCCTGGAAGTAGTGTTTTCCATGTCAGCATGGTGATTTGCCTAGAATCATTTATTCCACTTCTTAGAAAGATGCTCTAAATTAGCCTCAGGGTGCTTTTGTTACCCTCTTGTGACATGAAATTAGCTGCTGCAGTAGTTTCTCACAGAGGGTAGAGCAGCCCCAGGTCCACCCCCATTTGCACTCTCTCTGCTTATGCCCAGAAATGCCCCAACTGACATGAATATATGCTCCGAGCGACACGGCATTACCCCCAGTGGTGCAATTCAAAGTAAACTAAACTGCAACAGCAGTTTACCCACTTCAACAAACAGGAACATTTACTCATTTTTTTTTCTTACTGTTGCTTACCCCTCTACCAGCAGTAAGTGCATATGAGGCAGCCGTCTGTGCCGCTGGAGCATTCCCTTATGCAGAACAATCCTAAAGCAGCCAGCTCTGCTGGCATTTGGACCATTATATATTAGCAGGGTGGCTCAAACTGGTCTCAGCAGACCAGAAGATATGTCACATCACTTGAAACTACATCTCTGGGTGGTTTATCGGCCTGTTTGTCAAGTCAGGTGACAGCATCTTCACACATTGATTTTAATTTGTATTGAATATAAAGCTTTGAGAGTCAGCTTATTGAAATCCATGCTACTTCAACTGTTTTCTCCTCCCTCAGTATTTTAGCAATTCTATTAAAGAAAAAAGCCCTGAACAGAATCAGGTTTGGGTTTAAAAAAATTGCCTGTGTGCCTTAGAATTGACAACTCCTAGGCCAGTGTTTAGCCCAATGCAGTGCAAACCTGCTGATATATTAAACCCCAAACCAGCATTTATAATAGAAATACAGTAAGCCTTTAACTATAATGACACTAGCAGGTGTCACCACAATAAAGATAACAGCCTCCCCATGAACAAATATTAGATTAAAGAGATCAATCAATCTGTATCTTAAATTCTAGGCCCAGCGTGATCTCTACCAGTAAAAAAAAAATTTCTACTTTATCTGTGCATTGTAACAGGTGAAAGACCCCTTGACTGTTCAATTATTTTTGCAATAGCTTGAGAAAATAAGCATCTTTCTTTTTTCTTCTGTTGCAGATGCTTTATGTAAATGATATAGAAAACATTGTGACCTACAGACACAAGCACTTACTGATTTTAAACCTTGTGGTAGGCTGTGGCAGTTTTCATAGCGGGCAGGGGATGTGAGCCATAGCTCACCATGCTGTCTCCTCCTGGAACCCCAAAAAACCCTCTCAAAGCCTGGGGTAACATCAAGTACTCTGTGCTCCCTGTGATCAAACTACCTGTGGAAACAGTGCATTCTGCCCTTGGGTTTTTTTGTTTCTTCTGTGGCTGCTAGCCTGCTCTGCCACCAATGGCACCTTTTCCTAAAACGAAAACTGTCAAAAGTTACTACTTTTATTCTTCGTGGTTTAATATGTGGTGCCATTCATTTAAACACGTGAAATGAGTGCATGCTGCCATCGAGTCAGTGATCCCACCCAGCCCGAGCGCAGGCTGCAGAGCCACCGGTCATTGCGGTAAGTGCCGAAGGTGAGCGAAATACAGTGCCCCATGCGCAACTAAATGTCTCCGCTAGTTCTCCCTTCCTTTCTCTCCTATGATCATCTATGATCAGCCATTGCCTGTCAAACGTAATGCCTGAGAAAAGTCCAGGGTATGATCTCCTGTGCTGTAGGACCAAGCATGATCTTTCCATGTTCTACCATGGAAAGGGACCATGCATGGTCCCTGGAGCATTCTCCCTGAGTGTGATGTGGAACAGCAGTAACACTGGCTTTTACTGAATATTTCTACTGAGTTACATCATTGCTGTTATTCCCATTAAAACTCGGTCTTGGGTATAGAGGATGTATTCTGAATTTTAAGCAGGAGTTGCACCAAAAGTTTGAGATCTTTGTAGTAACAGCTTTAAGTCTCAGTTGTGGTATCTGATTCTCCCGTCATATGCACCTGAGTAAAAAAAAAAATAAATAGAGCTTTCTTCCTTAGAAAACACAGTGTGTAAAAAGTGTAACAGATATTGAAGGTAAAATCCACTGATAGTCTTTCATAACGGAACAGACCGACTATTGAGGGAAACGTGCTAGAACAGCTTAACTGCAAGGTCCTTGATAGGTGCTTTTATCCCAGTGCAGAGCACCTGTTCGTTAATTAAATTTAGTCTGTTTTGAATGTGTTCTAGACTGCATAAGGGCAGCTTTTGTGCAAAAAAGCGTCCACATCAGATAAATACAGAATGACTCTTGGTCTTTTACTACATACCCTCTGCTCGATTTTTCAGTAGCGCACACATGTGGACAAGATACAGATCAAGTATAGCTTTCTAAGGAGACTAAGTGACTTGATCCTTGGAACACTTTTTTAGAGATCTTTGAACTATGATTCATGGAAGCACTGAAACAAGCTGTTTCCTCTGAATGAAACCCAAAGTGGAAGCCTGTCCAGCTTCAGAGTCATTGCAGTCATGGCCTCACAGGAGTGTGTGTGAGGAGGAGTTTGCTCAGTAATATATTCAATGACCAGTAAGCACACTTATATTTTGCCTTTTTTTTTTTTTTTTTCCCCCCCCCAACCACAAAATAATCTGTGGAATATTTTATTTGGAATCAAATATAGTATGTGTGACACTCGGGTATCTCCCCTGCAAAAAGACTTCGGGATTATGTTTTTAATCCTTTAAGTGGACTTAGGCCCTAAGAACTATAAAGGTTTTATAGCAGCCAGAATATTTCATTTGCAAAACAGTTACCCAGCTTCCTTCTCTTCCTGTTTTTCCACGTCAAAGCCACCTTCAGTTTGCTTGAATGATGAGTTCATATCACATTTTAAAAAGTCCCAGAAAGTTTATTTAGCGGAATACCAGTTTCACAATGATGAATGATGACTGCAAGGCATGTCTGTGAAGACCCTGCTCCAATGCCATTACAATATAAGATGAGGATGGGGAAAGCAATTTCAGTGTAACTCTGTGGAGACCCTATTACCAGACCATTACAACTGCAGACTAATTGAAGAGTGGGAACACGCAGAGCCTCCGCTTTGGTGACACAGTTAGAATGTGATATTGATATGTCAAAATAATTTCAATGCCATCATCAGATTTTTTGCCATTATTAATAATAGACAGCAATATTTTATACTTCCTTGTGCATGCAGCCCCACTGGACTGGAATGAGACTCTTTGCTGCATGCAAAGAGACCTGATGTTGTATAAGGCTGTGGGCAGATGTGCAGAAGTCAAAGGCTACTTTATGTGAAAGTATGAGATACTGCAGAGACCTGCAGGCTTCTTTCTCTCCGAGCCTGCATATTGCACTAAATCTTACAATTTTAAAACTTAGATGAGAACAAAGTAAGCATAAATGCAATTTGTCAGTGTCTTAATGAGAACAGCACAGTGATGCATCTCAAAATCTCCAAATTTAGCTACAAAGGTCTATAAAATCTGCCTTAATTTAAAGCTTGGTTTGGTGTGTCCACGTATTACCACACTTCACATCTTTGCTATGGAGCATGCTGTCAGGGCAGCTCCTATACCAGCAGAGTGACCTGGGCCAGTTGCACCACACTTTCAAAGCCATTTATGTGCAAAAGAATGCAGATGGCTACCTAAATCCCGCTTAAGATTTGGCCCATTGAAACTGTATGAAATGTATTGCAGCAGCTTGTGCTCTGGTGATAGGGCATTTTGAGTACTAGGCGATAATACATCAACCGAGGTCTTGTTATTTTCCAGTGGAAAAGTCCATACTTGGTCCCTTTTCATGCATAGTCCCTCTACTGTTCTAAACCATGGTATCTTAAATGATTTCAGAATAATTTTTTTAGCAATGCTATTCTCATGTATATTTTTTTCCAAATATTTACCTAAAAACTTAGAAAACTTAAAAAACTTATAAAGACTGTGTAATGTGTAATATTTAATTTACATATCCTATATATTTGTTCTTCCATCTTTTGAAGAAATTCCACTTCAGGAACAACATTGTAAGTCTAGTGAGTTCCTGGCAAAATCCACTGACTTCCATAGGGACTTCAACAAGAGTTTAATCATACCACATCTAGTAGCCTGCTTCTCACTGATTTTATTTTTCCAACCTGATAGTCTTTTCTTTTAGGTAATGGAGTTCTCCACTCTGATTTGCTTTCATCTGTATAGATTTTATGCTTTTCCTTACTGAAAAGCATGGAGCAACTGTTTCCAAAGTTTCCAATAATTCAGATCCTTGATTTCTCACGTTATTTTGGCCATCTTCAGCTATAACTTTTCAGTTTCTATAATACCCTTTTCAGTGTTGCACCCATTACTCCAAATGTGGCTTCCTGATCGGCTGCTTATAATCCATTTGCACAGCTGATAAATTTTTTTGCTTCTTCAACTTCTGATTTAATGCTTTAGCTGCCACAACTTTTAGATCATTTTTCTGGGTGCTAGAAGGGGTGGGTGGAGGTCTTTTCTGAACACTTTAATCTGGGAACTCTTTGTAGAGGAATGCAGGCAGTGGGCTGATTAGCATTGATAACATGCAGCTGTGGCCCTGCCTCAGAGGCAGTGGGTTGATTGACATGGACGATGTGCAGGTGTAGCTCGTTCTGCTGAGTGGTTAAATAGCCCTGAGGATGGTGGAAAAGGGGTTTGGATGGAGGAGCAGCAGTGTGGTCTGACCTCTGGAGGAAGGGGAAACAGCACAGACAGTAGAATCTGACCAACAGTAAAGCCTTGTTGCAGCCTTCGAGTTTGTTTGTGCTGCAACAATTGGTGCCCCGTGTGAGGCTGGCTGAGTTGGACTCCGACTACAACACCTCTTTTGTCTTTGTTGGAAAAATAGTTTCAGAAGCTATGATATTTTTCACCACTCCTGCTTGGCTGGAAATTAATGGTAAAATTCTTGTTGCCTTCAAATAATAAAAGCTGTCGAAGGCAACTGTAAAGCCATAGATTCATAAAGAATGAGAAGGATTATGAAGGTAGGTTTATTGGAGAATGAAATTGTCCCTCTTTTGGTAAGACTCAAAATTCTCCCTGTTACTTGCTTTATTGAAAAATCAATACCCTTGTAGCTCCCAAGAAGAGTAACCAGCACAGAAAAATGTGGTGGCTCTGTGTACGGTTTCATTCACCCTGTTCCAAAAAGTCCTTATCTTTTGCTGTAGGCATTAATAATATATTTAGGACACAGAATTGTGTCCTAAAAGTCTGTGTCATGTCAGCTCTGCTTTTGGTTTCCTACCTTCAATTTTTTTCTATGCTTTGGTTTTATTGCTGTTACTTTCTAGTGAAGATATTTTATTTTTTTTTTAGATAAATGTTTTTAGTGGCTGAAAATGTTGCGGGACTGATGGCTCTGAGATGAAAATCTCCTGTTTCTGTAATAAGGATAACAAAATTTTCAGCAGTTCAAGCTCCTCATTGCTCAGATTCCTCAAGTTCTTCGTATTCCTTCTAGGTATCTTAAACATAATTTGGAGGAAACTACTGGAAGACAGTAAGACCTCCATGTGGTCTCCTTATGCTTGCAGGTTTTCATTGCCCTACAAGAGCTTAAACAAAGATATCAGTTAATGTTTTTATGCTTTAGTTTTAGGGAGGGGCATTTTGTTAAAATGAAACTCACTTGAATTTACAGAGCTCCCTTAATTTAAGTGCTTCAACAGTGTCCCAGCAGTAACTGAGGATCTGGGTTGGACTGGAAGTACTGGAAAGGTCTGGAGAAAGCTTGGGTTTTGTACACTACTTTGTTGCTTTACTGGAATTTAGTAGACATTTTTTTCTCTTGCTTCTCATACTGTTGAAAATGCAAGTTGTCTTACCCTGCCCACTAGCCTCACATAATATGTAGCACAACAGAAAGAACAACTAAGTGCATATTCGAAACAGTGGATTACAGAGGGAAAAATCTAATATCTCTTTTCTAAACCTCAGCCATTTGTCTCCTCCCTGGCTTCCAACAAGCATGTTGTTGTGGCAGAATCAGGTATTTAATAACATTTTTTTCCTGGTACAAATTGAAAAGGAACAAAAATATTTTATAATGGGCATCAGTATTACAAATAAAGTTCATAATTTTAATTTAGACGTGGATCTGTGGATTCCTATCAATCTTGAGAACTTCTGAGCCAAAGAGTCAGCAAGCTGCCACTGCCTCTGGCCCAGCTCAGGCCCTAGCTTTGACTGCGTGGCTCTAAACTGATTTACAATAGCTGATGATTTGGTCTAGTATTCTTGCTTCAAGTAAACTTGCTCCCTTGGGACTTGACTTGCAATGCCAGAGAGCTTCCTCAACTGCCACTGACACCTTGGAAAGCTGAAGTCACTCAGTATTTTGCACAATCCAGTCTCTGGTCCTTGTCATCTCTGTGTCTAACTTGCTTTCTATGTCTAATTCTGCTTTCTGATTAAGCTTTCTTTCACCGACATTCACGCATTTCAGTCTTACTTGCCAAAGCAATCTGTAGTAGCAACAAACACTCTTTTGAGAACATGTTTTATAAATTTTTGGATTCCAGTGTATGTATAGTTTAGCATCATTGTTTTCTTTTTTTTTTGTTTAGATACATCCATTATATATCTATATCTACTTAAAATTCAATAAAATTTATTCTGAGAAGGAGAGAGCCAGATGCTAAGTTAAAACAAAAAAAATAAATCAAATAAAGATTTAATTAGCAGAGGAAAAAATTCAGGGAAAATAACCTTCTGGAAAATAGCAAAATCAGTAGAAGTGTAACAGCATTCTAATATGTTAGAATACTACCATCTTATATTTATATTTTGTATATACTTTTATAGCCAGCAACACAAAGCTTGTGTGCTGCAATTAGCATCTTTTCTGTAGTGAATTGTCATGTTCTAGCACTGCTAATGAACATGGAGAAGGTGTACCTGCTGTAAACCATTGCAGATTAAAAAAAAAAAAGCCCCTTAAAATTACTACTAGAACATTTTTTTCCTCTCCTTATTTGTCCGCACCCCTCACCCCCCCCCCCCAACCTTCTTTTTCCCTTTTTTTTTTTTTTCCTTTCTTCTTTCTTTGGGAAAAGCCTCTATTATTACCTGCGGTAGGCTCTGAACACTAGCATGCTATTTTGTTGATTGCACTGCCCTCAGACACTGCACATTTGAATCCCATTTGTAGCAACGATGCCAGTGCTGGGATTCAAAGTCAGAGCCTCTTAGGGTTACAGCCCTGCTGCTGCTTCTGTGTGAGTGGAAGCGTCTAATACCACTGGCATCAGAGACTAGGGCTGATAAAGAGACAAGGTGATCTAAAGAGAGCACACATGGAATTTTTCCCCCTTTTCGTTTTTCTTACCGGAAAGATAAAGGAGATGAGAGTAGGTTGATATTTGATGAATTGGTTTTATTCAGAGGAGTGCTATCATTTTTATGTCCTTTTTGAAAATGCACCCACAGTGTCTGAATTCCCGTTAATGCAAAGTTCAGATAAAGCTGATGAAAAGCAGCTGCCATCTTGATAGTTGCCATGGCAGATGGCATCAGCCTTTATGCTTTTATCAGTATTAGTATCAGAACACACTCTGTGTTCCAAGCTGAGATAAAAATCATTGAAGCTGTACCTGGAATAGGCAGATCAACACTGCAGGTCCCACACAGTTTTGAATCTTTTCAGAACAGTCTGCATAAAAGCTAGCGACAACACATTCTTGTTATTCATTAGTTCAGCTATGCTGATGGTATTTTGTAAACTTCACAGATGAAGCAACCTTTCTAAAGAGCTGCTGCCTTCCTTCCTCTTTCCCTCCCACCCCCAAGGAATGCTCAGGCTTTGAAACAGAAAACCACACACAGGAGAAACACTTTACAGTAAGTGGGCAATGGACACAACGGTGACATTCCTTCTTGATTAACCTACCGCATTTCACACTAAACCCCAATCAATCTGCTGTGAATAATGGTATTAAAGTAGGTGCATAGCAAAGGAAATAATGATTACTGCTGGGTTGTGAAGATGTGGTGGGGAAAGGGCTTCTGCTGGTTTGTGATGCCGATATTATGAATCTTGCCTCGAGAAGTCTTCCCCATTTTGTTTGCTGCTGGTTCTCAGTGACACGTGTGGGGGCATCGCTTGGAGCCCCACGTTGACCCGGCAGTCCTGGCCCCTCTCTGAGTGCCTACGAGGGCCTGCGCAGCCCCTCTTCTTCTGGCTCCACCTTGTGCTAAGTGCCCCATCAGAAAAAGTGACTTGCACACTGTTAAAAGCTTCGATGCTAGCTCTTTATTGCAGGTTTCAAACTGTATTGACAAATCTCCCCATCCCCTTTCCCCCTCTCCCTCTCCCCAACTCCCCTTATAGCTATGCATATAGTTATTTTTGGTAACATTGTTGCTTGATAAATAGAGGGGTTGTGAGATCTCAAGTTATTATGCAAGTGTTAGCGACACAGGCTGGTAAACCATTTGGCTGTTGCATCGGTGCTGAAATGAATAATAGCAAATGGGAGGAGGGCATGGGAGTTATTTTAAATGACACATATATATTTAAATATAGCCTTAAAATAATGTTAAAGGTTTAGAGCCATTACAGGCTCTGATGCCAACTTGCAAACTCTTCCAGAATTGATTTTAAAAATTGCTATTCTTTCTCTGATGGTTGACAGGGTTGATAAGGAGGACCTTTCTGGGTTACCTCTGCCGGGAACAGGGAGGTGGTAGAAGTGCGTTCTCTATGTGTCTTTGCACAAAGGCCTCCTATTTTCCCACTGACATCTGAAATACACATTTCATTTCACCTATTTGGTGTGGAAACATGGAGTCACTGCTGTAACTTAAATAGAAATTTGTCTGTGACTGCATGGTCCTACTGCTCCGCACTTAATGAGGTCACTGCCAGAAAAAGGCTCATTCTGATGAGTCTAAAATACAGTCTAAAGAGCCCCTCTTTTTATTTTAAATTTAATTTTAAATGGGGGAAAAAAAAAAAAAGTGTGTTCAGTGGCAGGTCTTCACCTTTTGCCCAGGATCAAAAGGAAGTTAACTACTACGGAGATGCAGGTTGGAGGTAAGCTAAAACATTGTCAGATGTACAATTTACTTGGACAGGGCCCCCACTGTGCTCCTAACTGTGCCTATAAAATGGAAAAGAGCATCCGGGAGCCTGATCCAAAGCTTTTGGAAGCAGCGAGAACCTTTACGCTGAGTTAAATGAGTTTTCAGGGAGGCTCTATGAACAGGACAAGGAACAATAGTGAATGCAACACAATAGAGGAGCATCAGATAACGGGGAAATTATCATCATTAGTATAGTAGATGCAAGTCACCACACAAAACGTGCTGTTGGGTGCTTTACCATCACAGCATAGGTAAGCTTCAAGGTAAGAGCTGAAGGAATATGAAGTAATGGCTGTGGAGACTGTGGGAAACTCCTCTGAAGTCTAAGGGGCAGTCTGCTAAAAAGCATAAAGGAGCTTCCAAGAAACTTTGATTGATGAGGAAAGGGATCTGCCGTCACTGGCAGTGACCAGGTGAAAGTATATGTGTCGATGCAGAAGAAAAGATGATCTGTGGGGGATCCGTAGCCATGAAGGGCCTTGGAAGTGTTATAGCTGGATTTGCTGCGGTAGACAAAGGGTAGTCGATGGGATGAAGACAGGCAGTAATGCACTTGAATTAAGACCCAGAAACAAGTAGCAAGTTTTGCCCAGTTTTAAAATGGAGCTGGGGACAAATGGGGCAAGTGATCTTGATTCAGACCAAAAAGCAGGAATGAGGAAAGACGCAACTGCATTGCAGCTTGGGCTGTGTGAGCAGCTGTGGGAATGTATTCAAGCTGAACATCTAAATCTCAGCCATTCATTATTTGGTTAGGACTCACACAACACAATTCCAAGTAAATTAAAATTAAAATGGAAATTACCTTGGATTTTTCAGACCCTTGTGTTTTTCCTGTTCTGCTTCCTTTCCTCCCAAATAGGTAGCTAAAATCACAAGCATTATAAGCTATAGCTTTGGCTTAAAAGGACAGTCTGAAAACACTCATATTTGGAAGTTCAGCTACTACAGAGCTAGAAACCATAGTGTTGCCTAAACAATAAATAGTCAGATATAGCTCAAGAAATATCTTCCCCAGGTGATGCTACAAAAAAGCCATATGCTGTCATTAGACAGATCTGCATAATTTTTTCCTTTATAAACTCTCATTAAATGGATTTGTCTTGTGAAGTCCTGGGGAGATGGGATGTGTTTTGGGAAGGGAGGAGTAGCAAGAAGAGGTGTGTGGCAAGGTGTCCATACCCAGATCTTCCACAGGCTTCCCGAGTGGCCCTGAACAGGTCACTGAATATCAGGGGTTTTGTCTCTGAAATGAGGATGATATACACTTTTCATACTTTCCTTACAGACGTTGATTAACTAAATTAACTGATGTTTCAAAATGCTTCAATTGCCTTAGTGTGATGGAAGGGCAAAACATTCTTAAGGAAAGTTTGGGTATCAGTCCTATATTTCTATGCTGGGTTTTCTTCTTAATTTATTTTTCCTAATCTTATTTAAAAAAAAAACCCAAAGATGTTGTTTTCAAAGGAAAATCAAAAACTCACCTGTTATCCTGAAATGCTGCACTGTACTTATGATATGCCAATGGGATTCACCATACTTCAAGTACTTGTATTTCTACTGTATAAATACTTGTAGAAAGCAGCAAAACAACCTGAATACCTAAAATGGCTGCCACGTACCAGTGAGGGACATTTTACATCAGCTATGACTATTTAAATTCAGCTTCAAGTATAAGATTATACTTTGTAAAAATTAGAGCATATATGTAAGAAGATTCCTATACGGCTCTAATGGTTGAAGATGTACATAAACTGTTCACTATTACTTGGGTATGAAACTGATTTTTAAGCAGTGCAAAAATATGTTGAAAAAGGTTTTTTGCTATTGAGTTATCTTAATTTATTTCACTTATTCAAATACTAAAAATCACCATTGGATTTTCAGTCAGCTATTACAAATGCTTTCTTACAATGGATATGGTCTGTGTTGTGTTTTAAAAATGAGACTCAAAACAAGGATCATTTAAAAGTCCTAATTGTACTTGTGATCAAACGAGGCAGCTGTCAAAATCTGTTTCTTTTAATAAGTAACAATGTTAACAATATCCCCTTTAAAGTGATAAACTTAGGAGGATTTTACCTTAAATATTTTTTTTTTTAAAAAATATTTCCCAGTCTAAGAGTTTGCCTGTCACCTTTTATTCTGTTAGGTATTGTTGTGGCCAAGTCATAATCCTGCTTAAGTAAGGGGTTTATTATAACAAATACACCAACACAACCTGAGCTCAAACAGCTCTAGTGGGCACTGCTATAATTTAAGATCATAGCTCAAAAGAAAATGGAAATTTTTTCATACATTTAAGGGTTCAGTTTACCACTGAAATTGCTTTTCATTTAATTCAAGCAGCAACTGATAGCACAGAACACTTAAACAAAATTAAACAGAAATCTTTCACGTTATGAGAGGCACTTATGTGTGCTTTGTGTCTTTTTTTTTTTTGTTAAATACAGTTTCCCCGAGGAAGAATGGCAGCCTAGATATCGAGCAATTTCTTTGGTTCCCAATAATGTTACTACTCAATGCTATTCTAGAGGGCTTTTATACAAATAACTTTCTCACCTATTGTATGGCTACATCTTATTCCAACTTTATTTCATGCCTTTTGTTCAGAGTCAGCACCCCCCCGACCCCCCACCACGGAAAATCCCAAATTCCAAAATAAAAAAAATTAACAGCTTCAGGTTCAGCTATCTGAAAACAATGACATTTTGTGTTGTTTTTTTTTTTTTTTTTTAAAAAGAATTACTTCCCTGCAGTAAAATATTAGCCATGAAACAAGGAAATGTTCTGTGAAAACTAAAGAGGCAGATAAATATTTTGAAGCAAGCAATAATTGTTTTAATTTTTCTAAATAGTACAGTTGGCTAAAATAAGCTGACCAGATTTGCGGTCTTAGCATCCTGGAAGATTTTTGTGGGTAGGGCAGCGGG